>NC_044048.1:27758640-27786140 GCF_902167405.1 Gadus morhua
AGCACCCCCCCCCCGATACGATAGTCACGGATAATGGATAGCAACCTGCTGTAAACAAAAGTGACACATTTTTGACAAAGAGAATAGGGGCCGCGCTTCCTAATAAGTCGAACATGTTAAGACTGTTCTCATACCAACTCTAAAACCTACACCAGACCATCAGTTTAAAAATATCTGCCGATTTATCAGTAAAAAGTAGGGTGCGGCTGTTTTCAGTCTCTAGTAAAACCTAGAGACCACTGAGTCTCACTGAGGCCATACACCATAGAGAGTGCAGAAGTAATTACATGCAATACAAATTTCAATCACACAGAATACAAGCGTTCCCCAGGTCACTATCCAGCTCCAGCTTGGCATGTGTTTGTGTTCATCCAAGAGAGACGTTTGGTAAAGAGCCAGTTATCCTCGTGACACGGGGGTTTCATTCTTGCACTGATGCGATACAAACCCGGGTTCACGTTGCGGACTGTCTGATTAAAGACCAGATGATTTAGGGTTTATCAGTACAATTCAATAACTTTATATGGTTGCTTCACTGCATCTGGTAATCTATTGGAAGTGAAGGTTCGAGATAATGCAATCAGAGATGCTGGCTGTGGACTGTACTGTATGTGAGCCCAGAGCACTACGCTATAGAGTGAATGAACAATGGGATTATCCAAAGAAAAGAACACACATAGCAGTGTTTTCTGTGGCTTGGCCAAATGCTACTCGGGTATAGTAGTCTACACACTCTGTGGGAGCCAGTGAACAAAAGCATGCTTTATATTTCGCTGTTTTTAACGTATGCATGTGCTTTTTTGTGGAATTGATATGCATATCTGTGTGTGTGTGTGTGTGTGTGTGTGTGTGTGTGTGTGTGTGTGTGTGTGTGTGTGTGTGTGTGTGTGTGTGTGTGTGTGTGTGTGTGGTTGTGAGTGTGTTTGTTTGTGTGAAACCAGACTATTTCACACTACTCATAAATCTATAATAGGTGGCCGGACTTCCCCTTCCCTCTCAAACAGATTGCACGCAAAGGGAAAACATTTTAAAACAGGGATGTACACACAGTCACACATGAAGACATGCACACACGTCTAAACACACACACACACACACACACACACACACACACACACACACACACACACACACACACACACACACACACACACACACACACACACACACACACACACACACACACACACACACACACACACACACACGTCTGGGAAAATCACTTGAACCATGACAAACAGCACAGGCTGTTCCCTCTTAAGATTAAATCATAAATAACGAGAAAAAGACACAGATATACAACAAGTATCTGAATGTTGTACTACACAGAGTGCACATGGTAGCATTTGACCCTTGTAAATATCACTTCATATTTGTGAATGCAATGTGGCGTGCTGCTTCACAAGCCTTTAAAAGGCAGAATGAAGAAGGAGAGGGACGATAGAGAGACAGAGAAAAAGATGCGAAAGAGATAATCTGTATGTGTATGGCTCTTCTCCCACACATACACACAGATATATACACACAAGCACGTACACGCCCCTCCTAAATGAGAACATAATGGAGTAGATATTGAGCGTTTCTTGAGACAACACAGAGCAAACCCAGCAGTTGCTTAAATACAAGTTAGCAAAACAAACAAGATATCCCAGCCCGCTTTACATAGACACGAGAGGTTGTCTCTCCGTGAAGATGGCTTGAAATGAGGTTTACACTGTACACACACACGCACAGATCCACACACACACACACACACACACACACACACACACACACACACACACACACACACGCACAGATCCACACACACACACACACACACACACACACACACACACACACACCCTTGTTGTGACAACAAGACAGAAGACAATCCAACCACCTGCTCTGAACAGAACAATCATTAGCACAATAAAACAGACACGCCCCCTCCCCCCCCCCCCCCATTCACAGGGGGAAAAGGGTGTGTGTGCCTGGGCACCATCAAGGCATAGTGACCCTAAAACAATGACAACACACTCATTTAAGGCAGTAGCAGATGAACATATAACTTTGCTAAGATGTCGATAGCTTCGATTCAGAGGACATTAGGATGGTCGCATTCCTTATCATTGAAGTTCAGATCCGTTGCGACATTGCATAAAGGACATTCACTCAGTGACCAGTTGACAATATACCATGCAAGGTATACTACAGTGGACCCATGGCCAGCCGCCATACCATTCAAACAATACTATACATACATTTCTGTTTTAAAAAAAATGCACAACCATTCAATTCGTTGAGCATTCACTACAGACTTTTCGAGGTATTCCAAGTAAGAAACAAGCTAGTTGAAAAGTTACGTATTCCAACTTTACATTTGTTATCTTTAAAAAAAAAAGAAGAAGGTTTTGTGTCCACCTGACGATATTGCAGATAGCAAAGTATCCAGATAGTCACAGAAATATATTTTTACCCCCACAAATCAGTTAGAGCCGGAAATGTTTTGCCCATTGGAATGCAGAAAAACA
Organism: Gadus morhua; assembly: GCF_902167405.1. Classification (NCBI taxonomy): domain Eukaryota; kingdom Metazoa; phylum Chordata; class Actinopteri; order Gadiformes; family Gadidae; genus Gadus; species Gadus morhua. The sequence goes on from NC_044048.1 coordinate 27,761,154, forward strand.
TGCACGAGACCAAGACAGAATGACATATCCGATGCATTACATCAGCGTGCTTTTACATTTTCTCGTAGGCTCAACACATTTTCCAAGAATCAACAGTCACCTCCCATATTTTCAAAATGAATGCCAATCAACTGACTTCATAGATAGCATGTACGTCTTACACTCCCATGCAACACATCTCTAATTACTACCAAAAGTCAGGATGACCCCGGAAGGTACTTGAGGTCAATGCACATCAGAGGAGTGCCAAGCCTGAGCCTTGTGGGTATGAGATTTATATAGTGCTGCTCCATTTGGATGGATTACCCTTTGACCTGAGAGCGTGTTGCGGCTGTAACTGCTCCAGCGCCATGACCACCCTGTATGCTAATCTGGCAGCGGCGGTGGCGTCCCCTGGCCACTTTGATGCTAGCGCTTCTCTCTCTCTATTCCACAGCTTACACAGAGAAAGGTGAGGTGCGATGGTAGCCGAGGAGGGGGAATGTATTTTGTTGTATGTCTCTGTTCAAAGACACATTTATGGATATCTATACCATCCGTTATTGTTAGTGTCTGACCCTTCCGTGTGGAGGTGCTGGGTTTCACAAAAGTCATTACTCAACACTGAATCTGGAAGCTCTGTGTAGGTTGAGTCGAGAAGGAGTCTAACCATTGGCTTAGGAGGTGTGGCTCACAGTAAGGTGTTTATTCAATTAGGCATTGGGACAACAGCGAGCTCTAAAGAGTGGACAACAGAGGGGAAAGGAACAGTGCTTTCTGCTGTGAGTGTTTTGCAAAACCATTTTCTTGCTTGCATAATCAGACCTCTTTAGGGCGAGTTTGCATCACAGGCAACACGAGGACCTCGCTGTGGTAGCGGCGGGGATGGTTATGCTTTTCGTCTTGGATTGAAACCCGTCACTGTAACCGATTCTTCTGACTAACACCAAACAGATGAATTCCTAACACGCAACATGCTGAGATCAAAACAAAGCAGAGGATTTAGGCCTTCCTGGGGCCTACATCCTCTGCTTTGAATGAGTTTAGTAGAAACAAATGGCCTTCTAGCCTGCTTAATATTGGGAAGGGATCTGGTCACGTAGTTGCTAGCTAAATTCAACCCAGTCCCTAAACATTGAGGGCAATTCAGAGGTGATAGCCAAAACGTAAGCTACATGGTACATACAAATACACTGTGCAAAAGCTACCTTGGTGAGGGCAATGAACCAGTAATAATTTGCTTTAGGATTACACTTAAATAGCTCCAGGCAGGTAAAACAAAGTCCATTTTGGCCATTGATTCCACACACACACACACACACACACACACACACACACACATACGCAGTTTACGCACACACACACACACACACACACACACACACACACACACACACACACACACACACACACACACACACACACACACACACACACACACACACACACACACACACACACACACACACACACACACACACACACAGCCAACTGAACAGCTCTGGGGAATCTACTCTTGGCATGAGAGTTTTGTTCCAATAAGTGACCTTTGGTAAGCATCCGGAACATTCAGTTAGTCTTCTAGATATGACTGTCAGAGCACAGTCACTGTTCTCTGATCAATCAGGAAGCATTCCTCGCCGTGCAGCCAAGTCGAGTTTTTTCCGGTAGCCTGATAAAGTGGCTCTTGGAATCAGGGCTAAAAATACACATTACTTAAAGAGCTGGTTGAACTACTTCTTCTGTTGAGAAAAGGGTCACTATTGACCCAAGATTAGGAGAATAAAACCATTCCTGGAGGCCCTCGGAGATGTAAATGTTGCAGCATGACAGAGATAAAGGGATGGATAGTCGCGGGAGGCAGAGGAAGGGGGTCAGGAGGTGAGCCTGTCTTTGCCAACCTTCGACATTCCATATGGAATGTCGAAAGGCATCGGTGACCAGTGACCTGAGTGAGACCACAAAGTCCAAACACTTTGGAAAGTTATCAACTACTGGACCCAGTCCACACATCTGTCACTCACCCATCTGAGCCTTGAGTGTCCCAAATATGAGACAAAAGCATCCAATGCTACCCCCCCCACACACACACACGCACGCACGCACGCACGCACGCACGCACACACACACACACACACACACACACACACACACACACACACACACACACACACACACACACACACACACACACACACACACACACACACACACACACACACACACACACACACGCTCACTAACCCTCACCATTTAATCCTCCCCTACCATCTCCACCTCTGCCAGATTTTTCACCTCAAATCAGCGACTTTTACCTTCCCTTACTTCCAGTCAACGGATGAAAACGCTTAGTTCTGCGGCGCCCTCAACATCACCACCAAGCACGCTCCCAGCCTCTCAGATTGGCGCATGCCCAATGGGGCGGTTTGGTAACAGGCCCCGCGTCCCAGCGGCCATCGGCCAATGCCGAGCCGCCATCCCGCCCGGCCGGCGGCCCATTGGGGATCATGGGCTTGGTTTTCAGGGAGGGGTGGGTCTCAGAGGCACCTCCCTCTGACCTTCATCGTGGACGCCGCCGGACACTAAGTGAGACATATTTTGGGATTGCTTGTGATCCCGGGTACGTGCTCACCCGTCGTTTGAACCGGACGAGAGCGGGCTGCGAATCAGCTAAACCCCGGAGCTGCTAGACGGTGCATAATAGGATCCACCAGCAGCAGTGAATGTTATTGACCTCCAGGAAAGAGATGGGGGGGGGGAGGGGGGGCGTTGGGGAAGCAGGCATGGGTGGTTAACACAGAGGAGGGAATGGGTTGGATGTGTAGCCCATTTGGTGTCCAGGCTCCAAATATTTTCTGCAGGACTTTAATCTGATCTATTTGAGCGTTTTGTTCTCAGGAATTTTGGACCAGGAGGAGGTGCGACTGCATAAGCAAACCATTTGCTGTGCATTCCTATCACAAATGATAAATATTATTGTATGATTTCAATTTTAGAGCACGTTCCTTTTTCCTTTCGACTAGACTGATACAGATTAAGTCCAATTCTAACATAGTAGCAAAAGACAATCAATCTAGGCTGGGTACCAAAATACACCCGTTGCAACCAACGGTTGACATTGCATGCAGTGATGGGCCTGAGGCCGTGCAGATCTCTACCCTGTACATCCATCTGAATCACTCCTCTAGGAATATAATGTGCTACTTTATGTTCCATAAAGAGGCCGTTGTATCAGGACAGTCATCCCACACACAGCCAACACACACGCACACATGCACGCACACACAGGGCTTCGTTATGAATGAAAATGTGTATTGAATGAGCCTCTTTAAAACATTTCAAACATGCAAAACGGTCTGATTATCAACCAATCTTAACTGTTTGTGTGTGTGCGTGTGTGTGTGTGTGTGTGTGTGTGTGTGTGTGTGTGTGTGTGTGTGTGTGTGTGTGTGTGTGTGTGTGTGTGTGTGTGTTTTTGTGTATATATTATACATGTATGTGTATGTCTGTACGTGTGCGTGTGTGCGTGCGGGTGTTTGTCTCTGTGTCTTTGTCTGTGTCTGCTCGCCTTGTGTTTCCTGTCTGCATTCTCGCTTTCTCTGCTATGGGGAGACACAGCTGTGAATACAGCATGGCTGCTGCTGCTGCTGAACACAGGGCTCAGGGTAATAATAAGAATAAGAGCGACCAGCCCGACTTCATCCACTCTGTTGACTCCTAAAGGCCTGGGCAGGGGGTCCGGGGACCTTGAACTGTGCAGTGGCTGTGAGTAAAACTTCCAAGAATTTGTTGCATCCGTCTCCTCTTTTGAAGTCAGACGGCCTTGATACAGGCCTGGGAAACAGTCCGAAAACCGAAAGGACTGCTGATGTATACCAGCCCTCAATGTACACAGGCTAATTCCATCAGAGAATAAACAAAAGCATGCAATGATAATAATTAGTGATGGTACAAAAATGCCATAACATGTTTCCCAGTGTAACACATGGTTACATCACTTCATGACCTGTACTTCCTTTTGCAGAACATATTGTACACTAAAGCTGAGGTGAAACTTTTAGGTGTAGCTGTCCGGGTGAAAACAGATCTGGAACGGCTAGCCTCAGTCACTAGCGTGCTATGAATTAAAAGTATCATAGATTATATCAAAAACTATCCACACCGGCCAGTTCCCCGTCTTGCTACCCGAGCACACACTGTGAACAACACGGCACACACTATCCATTTCAAATATTGACTCTAACCGCAAAGCACACAGATCAATACCATGGACAAGAGCAACAGGTTATACTTTAAACAGCGGCGTGATGAGCACTGACTGAATGCCATCAGGAAGAGCTTAGGGCCCGGGCCCTCTCATTACGACGGGAGTGCCCTCATCAGGTGACCCGTGCTCTTTGTGAAGCACCAAACAGCGGTGGCTCCATGAGGGGGAAAACAGAACAGGATGTTGAGTGTAGAGTGTCAACGTGTGGTGGGACAACCAGTAGCGCTAGTTTCTGGTGTTCGGATATTGCCCGGTGATTCATGGTGTAATGTTTAGCGTTGCTCCGGCAGTTAACACTAGTACAAAAAAGGCGCTGTGACATCGGATCCAGGATTACCATATGACAAAAGGTCTCCCATCTGCCAACCCTAACTGTTTTTTTTGGCGTGGCTGTGTCCAAGTCTTAAGAAAAATGTGTTGCTCTAGCTAAGCCCCTTCTCAAGGAGTTGTTTGAGACGAATCCGCCGTGTAATCCCAAATAGGGAAACGAGTTGTCAATGTACAAGTAGTACTTAATTAGTGTAATTACTGTAAGCAGTTGTTATTAGTAAACCAAATGCACTTAAAGGTGAAAAAATGTCTTTGAGTTGTAACGTTCATAAATACCTAGAGAATTATTGTGGATTGAGCATCGATCTCCAGCTTATATCAATCTCTTACAAACACTTGCAAATGTGATAATTGTATTAATACTAAGGGGTCATGGAGTAAATGCATGAGGCTTAGGGCTTGTTATTCCTATTTAGGACGTTGTAACTGAAGAAGATACATTTTTAAGTGGAAGCAACCCTCCCTGTAAAAAACCTCTAATGAAGTCACATTTATCAGCCAGTGGCAATAAAGAGCACGCAGTGCAGTGTCTATCTTGAGGTCAGCCTCAATCAAATCCACTTTTACAATGACTAAGAAAAACACCTCAACATATACTAATCTAAACAACCCATACCTCCTATAATTGCAGATACAAAACAGAATTGCATTATATGACCATCATTTATTATCAGTGTGCACATTATGTGTAGTTGTAATTGTGAGCAGTCGATCACGACAGGAATGATTGACAGGTGGGCTGGGGAGACGGTTAAGAGTGCAAACTAAGCCCACCTATCAGGCCCTGGGGCTTGCATGTCATGCAGCTCAGTGGAAAACACTGCAGATAAGTTTCTAATAGCCCTAAGCCCTCCGCTCTGGATCCCAGCATTAAATCCCCATATTTACTTTTGAAGATTGTCAAGTTGTGAGTAAACCACGAGCTGTTATGATAAAGCTTTGGCTTCATCATCCTGGTCTAAAAGAGCTAATATTAGGCCTGGTATTATTCCCTGTTATCGGTGGCAGTATTCTAAGAGAAATATTTCTCTTATCACTAATCCTAATTGCTCCCACCCATGATGGTGTTATCCAGGGCTGTATCGTTGCCTAAGGCTGTAATACAATAAGTGGATGAGTCACACACACACACACACACACACACGCACACGCGCACACACACACACACACGCACACACACGCACACGCACGCACACACGGACGCACACACTCTGTCTGAGCAGAAGAGAGTTCTGCAGGGAGGGGGCATCAAGCTACATGTATAACATTGTTTGACACCCACTGATTCTGACACTGTATTCTCACTGTTTGACAACAGCTAAGTGATCTGGGCGGATAGTGTTAGCCTGATGAGATGGATTCAACCGGCACACGCCACTTACCTCACTCGATTGAGTGTGTTTGCGTGTGCGTGTGTGTGCGTGCGTGCATGTCTGCGCACATGCTTGCGTGTCTGCATTCATGCCTGCCTGCATGCGTGTGTGTGTGATAGTGTTTATAACTATGCAATCTTTTTTGTAAAATATTAAGAGGGATCATCCAACAGTATATGTGGAGGATAGGTCACTCCGACACTGAAGACTGTCTTCATGACGGACCCTCGACCATTGATTAGAATGGTTGTAGTTGTTTTTCTCTGGGTAAAACATCACTTGCCGGCCTGAATTCATGATGCACGCCTCCGTCATGCCGGTGACAAGCTATTGATTGGTATCTCTTTCATTGGCGCGGTGTGAGAAAACCAGTATGTTTCCACCAGCGGCGCATTCGTTGACCCCAAAACAATGTGCCTTGGGAACAGGTTTTTCTTCTACCGCTGGCTCCACAAATGACAACAAAGGCTGCAGACAGCGCGTAGCTTGTAGCCTCAACAATATCCTCCAACTGCCGATCAATGGCTGCCTCCCTTCATAGCGCGAGGCTGGGATCACAACAGCCAAATATATCCTGGTGCACACATAAAGAAGACTTCTCTCAAAGTCTGCTGATAATCCATCTATAGCATATTGTACGGGGCGCTGGTATGAACAATGGCATCATATGAAATCATGTAATCCCTCGAACATATGCAATGGTATGTCCAGCTGCTACAAGTTCACATATCAAAGCAAAAATGCTGTTAGACCTGCCGTTTAAAAGTTCGCCCAATCGCACCTATCCACGAGGGACAGTGCTGTAAGGCAGACATAGGGGACAGGTAATAGCACAGTCTCGTGTGTGTTTGTGTGTGTGTGTGGATGTATATGGGGTGTTGTGGTTTACATAAGCACACGGCTGGCCGCAATGCTTGACCCTTTCCTGGCTGGAGAAGAGTTCGGGATGAACATGCTTCCGATTAGGCCCGGGCTATAATTCAATATTGTCTTTTGTCCGCCTGTGGTTTTCGGGTGGAATTGAAATATAGATTTGGAAATATGTTTTGCAGTGTAAAGGACATTTTCTGAAAAGATATGATCTTATAGTGATACAAAAAATATGTAGTAGAGAAAGAACGAATGAAAGATTGTGAGAGGGAATAGGATTTTTTTCCTAACCATAACTTATGGTAACAATATCATGTTACCATAACCTTAACATGACGTTGTCATGTAACTTAACATGACATTGTGTAGAATGGATCATCGCTATCCTGATGAGAATGTGTTATTGAATCTCGCCTAGGCCTTTGCATATATGAAGCAGGATCGTTATTGGTTTGCATTTGGTGGGTCAGCCTCCCCGGAGGTCAAAGTATTTGAATATTACCATTCGTGGTTGGTAAGGTTCTCAGAGAAATCGTTGAACCGTGTGCAATTTCTCACGACGAGCAAAACTTCTACGTATCACCACATCCCCGAGAATCCCCTCTCGATCAACCCACTGACATTAAACCCACACACGGCATGAATGAATGAATGCAGCCTCTTTTTTCACACACATAATGGAGGCACTTCAAGCAGTGTAACCTCCTCCTCATCCTCCACCTCCTCCTCCTCCTTCTCCTCCTCCTCCATGAGTCTAGCTTTATCTTCATCTGTCTGTCGCAGCCCTCTGAGTGGGCAGCGCTCCAGATCTCCAGAGAGGAGAAACAGGGAGATCTACGGAGACATTCACCATCAGCATGGTGGGGGGAACCAGAGGACGGAGCTCATCTAAAGGGGGCCTTTGTGAGAATGGGGTCGTGTCTAAGGGGAAACGAAAATAAAAAGAATGGGAGAGAGGGAGGGAGAGAGAGAGAGAGAGAGAGAGAGAGAGAGAGAGAGAGAGAGAGAGAGAGAGAGAGAGAGAGAGAGAGAGAGAGAGAGAGAGAGAGAGAGAGAGAGAGAGAGAGAGAGAGAGAGAGAGAAGAAGGAAGTGGAGGGGAGAGAGTGTGAGAAAAACGGAAAAGAAAGCAAAAGAGAAACCAGAGCCAGACTTTTTTTTCCTCAGCTCCGAACTTCGCTCAACACCCTGGGTTCGGAGTTTTCCCCTCGTCACCACGGTAATCCTCAAAGACACCAACAACTCCCCCCTCACAAGATCCCTCGAGATCCCTCACAAAGATCGCTTTGGTCGCCTCCATCCTCTGCCTCCCCATGTCAAACCTCGTCCTGTTTGGTCCGTCTCCCCAGGGAAAATACAACTAATGAAAAAAAACACAAGGCCAGAAAGCAGACCGGGCCCAGAGAAGAGGACCCATTTTTCCCAGATCTCCGTCTCGTCCATTTGACACCAGGAGCCACAGAGTGTGCAAGTATTGGTGTGTGTGTGTGCGTGTGTGTGTGTGTGTGTGTGTTTGCGCACGTGTGCGTGAGTTTGTGTGTCTGCGTGCATGTACGAGTGTGTGTGTGTGCATGATGGTGTACGTGCTCATGTGGCTCCCTGTGACAAAGACAGGCGCGACAGCCTTGAATAGGGTCTCACAGTAATCACGGAAGCATGAGCAGCAGTGAGGAGTCGGACAGATGCCTCTTGTATAATGACAGTCAAGTCATGTAAGCCTGGGCATGAAAAAAAAGAAAAAAAAAGAAAAGCAGATGACTCAACGGAAAAACTATCCTCTGGTTTTGGAACATGCTCAAGCTCTCTGTAATCTATGGGACATTTATAGGAACCATAAAACACGTTTTAACATCCCAGATCCAAACAACTTCTTTACTTAAAACTACAGTAACAGCAGAGCTAGCACTGAGTTGGAAATATAGTGAGTTAGAGATAGAGTGAGTTAGAAATAGAGAGAGTTGGAGAAAGAGAGTTGGAGAAAGAGTGAGTTGGAGATAGAGAGTGGGAGACAGAGAGAGTGGGAGATAGAGAGAGTGGGAGATAGAGAGAGTGGGAGATAGAGAGAGTTAGAGATAGAGAGAGTTAGAGATAGAGAGAGTTAGAGATAGAGTGAGTTGGCGATAGACTTGCAGATGGCGTGCCAAAGCACCGAAAGCTAGGCTCCTAGCCTGCTGAGGTTCCAGACCTAGTTCCTACGATCGATTGTCATTGATATTATCACCAAGAGTCCATTGCTCTAGGGGAGGGGATGAAGGCCCTGGAAATGGACTGAAATACTGGGACAGTATTTCCACTCACCATCCACCCGTCAGCCGGGACTGGAGTCTGTAGAATGTGGACTGGGCACTGGGCCCATGTGCCTACAGTCAGCTGTCGAGGGCCACTGGCACTAGACGCTGAAGCTTTTCAGAACACTAGTGCTATGTCAATATTGGCTCTTTCCGAGTCGCGCCGCAACCATCCGGTTGCTTAATGGTAATAATACGCCAATAACATGTCAGTTCTGAAAGAACACGGACTGTTGCACTTGGCTTTCTAACCGTTGAACATTTGATCATGACGGTTGTTTTAGTATCCTGGGAACAAGAATAAAATGTAAATTAGGGTGCGATGTGAAATGTATGTGAATGCCTTTTTTTTTTACACTATCGTAAAATGTATTTGAACAAAGTGGTTGCAACACTGCTGAGATTAATTGTAATAAAAAACAATTACATGCAATAAAGGATGTAGCATTGCATTGCATTGTGCTTCCAGTTAAAATGAAGTGATCATCTTGTTCTTTTTTGCTACAAACCATTTCACTAGCCCAGTACACAGCTCCACCCTTTTTGCAAATAAACACAATAGCCTTCTTGTTTCAGGGAATTTAGGTCTGAATGGCACTGTGCTACATTATCATGATATTCCACAATACAGCCAAAAGGGCTCATTCAACCAAGATGACCTCCCACAAACCCCAACAGAGTTGCTGCTGGCTGCTCTGCAGAACAATAAACATGGACTCATTAACAATTTAATTTGAAAACCTGCCAGGATTTACAGTACCTAGTATCTACTTATAGTATGGAACCGGGGACATGCAGAAGGCGTCTTTACAATGTTTGTCCTATATTGAAACACGACAAAGTAGGGTATGTCACATTATGAAGAATAGTGGTGGAGACAGCTGTGGCGTTTATAATAGGGGGCCCTGTAAAGTGAGTTAGGAGAGGTCGTTTTCCCAGCAAAACGTGTGATCTCTTTAACTTGCACGTTTACGCTCCATTTAACAGGCACAGGCAACATCCAATAACATGGCACCACCAAGGATGGATTACAAACACTGAAGGAAATATTAAGAGCAAGATATTCAAACTAAGGTGAGCCCCTGCAACCACATACATACATACATACACATACATATTCCTTAAAAACACGTTTGTTTCCGTTTGATTCGAGTGGCTTTCTAACAAACAGTGTATCTCCCGCCCACCGCACCGACGCCTACCTGCTGGAAGAGGAACTTGTCTTCGAGGTTGCGCCGCCAGGAGGTTATGCCGTGTATGATGGACAGCACCACGCCGCTCAGCACCGCCGCCCGCATCCTGACGGGCAGCAGAGTGTAGATGATATAGATGAAGAACACCGTCCACCAGATGCCCTCCGACGCACTCCGGGGCGCCACCGCCAGCACCCCAAACACCTGCACCACCATCAGCACGCCGATCACCAGGTAGCTCACGATCCACATGAAGTCCTGGTGGAAGCCGTTGCGGTTGCACACCACCATCATGGCCAGGAAGAGGACCATGGCCACGGACAGCACCGAGGCGTAGACCGGGTCGGCCGTGTCGTGGACGCAGTGGAAGGCCAGCATGATGCCGCACACCAGCACCAGCACGCCCATCAGCATGGTCAGGGAGCTCTGGTTGAGCCGGAAGCAGTAGCGCTGGTACAGCCGCTCCAGCTTGGTCGACCGGAACTTCTTGGACTCGAAGACCCACAGGAAGCGGCGGCAGCACTCGGCCGCGCTCAGCGCCTTGCAGCCGTCGGGCCCCGCCTCCCCCGGCTCCTCCTCCTTGCGGGCCCTCAGGTCCCCGTCCTCGAAGCCCAGGTCCACGGCCCTGAGGCCCAGGTCGCCGCCGCCGCCGCCGCCGCCGGCACCGCCGGGCCGCTTCCCGTAGTGGTCCTCCTGCCAGACGCATCGCACGCCAAAGTTGCTGCTGCCGGCGCCCGGCCCGCAGTGGTAGTGTTGGGGGGTGGCCCGGGGCGGCGAGTCGGGCTCCCCGGGGTCCCGCAGGCAGCTCATGTAGCGGGGGTTGCACAGCGACGAGCCGTCCTTCCTCTTCTTGCCGTTGCGCTCCCCCCACGCCGTCTTGCGGTCGTCCCCTTGGGGGGAGAAGACACCCCTGGTCCACGACATCCTAGCGGGGGCAGAGCATGTGGATGAAGACCTAACAAACTGACGGGATGAAACCTTGTTAAAGCAGAGGGGTGTTCCAATGGTAGGTTGTAATAAGGATGTACAGGTGGCCACTCACCTGTGTGGCCTTGTGTACGTGTCGCAGATCTCCTTATGGACAGGCCAATCATTTATCCAAGTAAGCACACACCATTGGTTCAGGCAAGGTAAGGCCACTGGAGGTGTGAGTCTTGCACGGTCCCCTTTTGTAAAACAACAGGCAGGCACAATGTTATTTCTCTATAAACAACGCTCCGCTGCCAGCAGTCTTCTTGGGGACAGAACAATACACTCCGTGATATTTATTATGCTGGAGGCAAGGCCACCTAAGGAACCGTTATTCTCTCTGAAGAACAAGAGGAATAGTAAAAGTACTGATACCAATCCATGTCCGTTGCGCAACGAGTGTGTTTGTGTGTGTGTGTGTGCGCGTGTGCTCACATCTGACACATTGTTTCAATTGGAAGTAATTAGAAACAATTCACAGTAAATTGAAGGCATGTTTATTTTGTATTCCTGAACCCCCTGGTTTCTCCAGCTCTCGTGAATAGACTCACAACATTCCCATGGAAACAACTGGTTGTTTTGTTTACAAAATAGTGAAGTGGAAAAGAACAAGGTCCTATATGTATTACCACAAGGGGCGGGTGCCAATATTCGATTTTGTCATCAACCATTGAAAATTTGAACCAAGTCCAAATCAACTCGACTCTCTAAACACTCAAATTACGGGCTGGTGAAGGAAGCAAACGGGCTTGTTCTTGGTGGACTGCGCTCTCTCGCTAACGGCCTTGAGTGGGCTAGGTTTGGTGCGCTCAATTTGACAACAAAGACGCACCGAGTGGGCACCATCAGAGATCAAGAGCTCTCCAGTCCAGATTAAATTATCCATGCTTCCCCCATTAGCTTTGATGACTCAGTGACTGGTTTCTGGCTGCACATGTCAAGGACACTGCTAACCTCTAAACTTAATAAACAAATCTCCGCTAGGCCAATGGGCTCAGGGCAACAGCCAGGAGAGGACACATGCGACACACACATGCTGGGACACCTTCAGAAGCAGCTGCACCCCAGGTCACGCAGATAGGATTACTATTAATAATAATGATGATGATAATAAAAACAATTCTTCTACGTATTATTGTTATTATTAGAATAATAATAGAAAGGTTTATGACCAGCTTAACAAGCAAAAAAAATGAACAATTTAAGATGATGCTTAATACAATGAGGTTTGGGTATAGCTTATGAATAGTCCCTTCATGACAGCAATTTATACTGTCTATGATATATATATAGAGAAGGATAGTACATGGGTTTTGAGGGGTTTATAAGCGTTGCATCCCTACAGATAATTGGAAATAATTGACACTGTATCCCTAATTAGGCCATGTCAAATTAACGCAACAGCAAATCAACTAACCGTTCCACACCTATCCAAATAGATGATGTTGTTAATGTATCTGGCCACGACACTATGGATTGTAAATAATGAAGTGCCATAGTGCATGCAATGTCTGCGAAAAAAGCATATCGTCTACCGCTATTGCATATACGACAGGTCGGATAGCCGCATGCGGATCTTATGTAATAAAATCGGTGTAGCCTGTGCATGTTTCTATCATGGGAGAACGACAAAAAAATTCCCATGATGCGTATGCCTGAACGACCGAATGTAATCGGCCGATGTATTAAATGCATGACATATTGGGGCAGACTTTGCCGATGCCCTATATTAGGTCATAACTAGCGTATAACAACATTCTTAATATAGCAGTTCATTATCATCCTTCATGGTATGGCAAAGATATAATTATAGAAATGCAACTGTGCATGCAGACCCTTTGGGATCACCAATTACATAACAGGACCCTACGATACACTAGTCGTTGTAAACAGCAAGCAATGGTCCACGATTGTATCGTATTGCAAAAGAGAACATTGCTTTTCTACAGTTACACTCCTCTGACATTTTCATGAAAATGTTTGTGTCGTGGGTGCAAATTGGATGGCCTATTTTCTGGCTATTTAACACGTTGAACCATTTGCCACTCCAAAGGGCTTGACTAAGTTACCCGCAAAACATTCCGTTACACGAGCCAACTTAGCATTACATCTCGGCCATTGAAGGACTTTAATGCTCTTGATTACGCGACTGCACATCGCATACAGTGTCGAAATCGTCTGCACATATTAGCATTTAACAATAGAAACGTAAACGTGATCATCGGGTAGTACGGTCAACAAAACGTGTTTCACAGCGAGAAAGAAAGCCGACAACGTGGGCCGCAATGTCAATGGGGATAACTGCAAAACACAGCCGGAGAGCAATGCTACTAATGGCAACACATGTATTCCCGTGTACGAAAAAGCAATTGAATCGTCTGCGTGTCCAGAACAGGCAAGCTGTACTACAGCCCGGGGTCCTGCAGAACAAAAACACAGCGCTCCGCGCCGCCACCGTTCAGCGTACCGCTGTAGCACCGGTCAGCTGTTGACATTGACTCGGCGAGAGAGCCAGACCACCAGTTCAGGCGACATGCTGAAATTCAAATTCAGACTGTAGCCAAAATGTGTCCAAAACGCCCGGGGTTTAGATATATCTTAGAAAGCGCGTATACTCACCATAGACCCAGCTCTTAAAAGGAGTATCAGTGCGCCGGAGCCCAAAAAAGACAATATTTTCGGTACACCGCAAGGCTGGAGGACTGTAGCCGTATCTGTGTGTTATTATGACGGATGTCTGCGGGTCTACAACGCTCCTATAAAAGGGGAACACAGCACGTTGGGCCGAACAACCTTCACTCGCGCCCAGCTCTTTCAGAGCAGCACTACATTCCTGCTGCTTCGACCTCGACTCCTTCCCCTCGTTCACACACACGCAGACACACACACACACACACACACACACACACACACACACACACACACACACACACACACACACACACACACACACACACACACACACACACACACACACACACACACACACACATGTTTCACGCACAAACACGCGTGCACACGCACGCACACGCACACACACGGATAACTGCGTTTCTCTGGTGAACTCATCCCCTAGAGGTCGCCTTTATATGAGAGTGCAATGTGCCCGAGATGTCTACGTGTGTGCCTGTGGAGTGCTCGCTTGCTTAAGGGCATGCATTTGTCTTTTGTGTGTTTTCTCGGTTTTATTTGAGGGCATTTCTTTTTTCTCAGGGCTGTAGGGCACATGCAGGACAATCGGTCACTGCAGGAAATGATCTTTGAAACTGTTGTCTTTACGCTCATTTGTTATCATGCTGTGGCCCTCGTTATCGTGCCATGTCCCTGTAAATGAAAGAAATTAAAACGACACCATGATGTTCTTCTACACATGTTTAACAAACGCCAAAGCCAATGACAGCTGACATTATTTTGGTGAGGCATTTTGTAAGCATTGGTATGCGAGTTATTTTGTCATTAGTAATGTTATTGTGGTCATCATTAATTAATAATGAAAGGATTTGTCATCATGGGGAGACATTGTTATGTTCGAAAAACTTTATTTAGAATCCAGGACTGCTCCAACTCTCAGGAGTCCTCTGAGTATCACCGACAAAAAAAATCCCATGATGGATTCTGATGAACAAGCCATGGATCATTATATGTTTCCGCTCTTGCATATTAAAGCCTACAGCAGGCAGAAGCACACAGCTGGCCAGTGTGTTGTTGTCACTTTAGCACGTAGCCTATCAAATCCTGAAAGATCAAATCCCGTTCCATTTAAGTTTGCCCCGAAGACTTATAAATATAGGGGGTTGTCTAAAGTTAATATCCTGTACACTTGGAATACGTCATGTAATCTCTGAAATCCATTTCATATTGTGTTTAACTTAAAATAAATTGTCAAAAACTTAAACCGTTTCAGATGTTTTTAAACGTCAGTAACCAACAGGGTTATATCTCCATCTAGTGGTGATATTCTGCATCACTTTATTGAGGTCGAAATTAAATTGGTCATACAAATTGGTGATATATTTTATGTTTGCCATAATACGGCCAATAAGCTGAAGAGAAACCTATCGTATTAATATCATATCATATCCAAATCGTATACATTAAATTTGATTGCATAACATATGACATTATATGACATAATAAGCTTACATTTAATCACATATAAAACTATATGATGTGCACACATAGCCACTAAGAAAAATGTATCAGAGAGGCGATAAACTCAAATGCAGTATATATTTGCACAGTAACACATTCCAAGCATTCATTCTTAAACAATGCTTTTGTTTTACTTGAAGCTATGCATTGAAATAACAATACTGATAGCTGATATAGCTGATAGTTTCAAAGTGATGACCTTTGTAAAGCAGGCTACGCGTGTGTGTGTGTGTGTGTGTGTGTGTGTGTGTGTGTGTGTGTGTGTGTGTGTGTGTGTGTGTGTGTGTGCGTGTGTGTGTGTGTGTGTGTGTGTGTGTGTGTGTGTGTGTGTGTGTGTGTGTGTGTGTGTGTGTGTGTGTGTGTGTGTGTGTGTGTGTGTTGGAATGAGCTTCAACGTGAGCTTGGTGTGAAGTCCCACTCCATTCCAAAGGTCCCCTGCTGATTACATCAAATGCTCGAAGTTAGGAGGTGAAGGCACAGACAGGTTTGGAATGAATGGAGGACTCCTTTTGCTGAAGCCAGCAGACCTTAATGGTGACATTTGGGGGGGGACTTCTTGTATGGGGTTGCTCTGCTCCATTGAAACCAAAGGGATCGAGGCAGCGAGAGAGAGAGAGAGAGAGAGAGAGAGAGAGAGAGAGAGAGAGAGAGAGAGAGAGAGAGAGAGAGAGAGAGAGAGAGAGAGAGAGAGAGAGAGAGCGCCTTTGGGTTGGCTGACTGTCTTGTGGAGGACTGTTCAGTCTAAACACAGAGTACCAGGTCTTACACCTCAGAGTGGAAGGACAGGGTGAGAAGGGGGGGCAAGAAGAGCTTTATCCTGGAGTCCATTAGAAAACATAAATGAAAGGACAAAGTGTGTGATGTTTTTTTATCCTGTACTCTGGCAGGGAAACTATATTATTATACTATTTTTGCTTTTTTTGCCTGGTACAATTGCTGGATATCACACCTCAACCCCTACCAGTGTGTAGCACTCAAGTAGTTGATGAGAGCTCAAAGTCCTTTGGTCCCTTCATTTAATTTTACCAGTTGTCAAAATTCTAACTCTCTTCCTAGTGGTCTTCCTATACCTGTAATGCCTCCTTTCTTGCTCTGTGGGGAGCAGTAGAGTATAATGGATAGAGTATAGAGCGTTAACATTAGAATGCATCATTGACATCATTGACATTCTTGAGATGCCTCAAGAATCATATCCTGAATAAATGTAAATGTACCATAACTTAGGCTCATAAAAACGCTTTGTCCATCTAAGGACAAAAATTCCCAAACAGAGATTGACTTGAGCTTGGTGAACTAAAGAACCAATTGCTTGTCTTTACATTTGGTGGACTCCCCTTATACCAGCCCTTGGTCCCTGTGATGGGACAGAGTCTCTGGTCCAGTTTAAAGAGCATCTTCATCCACCTGCTTGTGGCTGTTATTTGAGCCATAAAAGAATCACAGGACAAGTAGACTTTGTCAGCAGTGATCCCATTGGCTATCTATACTTGCTGGTCTTGAAGAACCCATATTTTGCAGCACTGTGGTCTTAGTTTGTGATTGATGAATATGCTGTTGATCATACTAGAATTGCTTGCTTGTACCTTTCTTTGTTCTTTGTTCAACTTGTTTTTGGTGTTTGTTCTGATTGGCTAGTAGAACATGCTCCTGTGATGCAGAACTGCTGAAGAACTGCAGGAGCGATCCACACATTCTCATTGTAAAGTTTGTAAACCTTGTTAGACTCTACTGGTTTGTCAGCTTTATCGGAAATCAGTTAATAATTTGGTGGTACTTAGTGGTTGAGTTCCACTATACCACCAAAGTAAAGAGTATTTGACTGACTTGCAAATTCTCACAACACAAACCACATAATTTCATCCTATTGTTGGAGACCTATAGATAATACAGGCAAAATATTGCACAAATAACCTTATACTTTTTTTTTTAATTTAACACTGTGTTGCAATTTGGCGATTGCCATTTTGGAAAAGGCCAGGGAATTTGAGAGGTATCTCAAATCAATAACATTTACAATATGAAATATTTGGTAACAAAACAACCAACCAATCAAAGTAAAAAAAAAGACAAATATAATAATTGAAATAAATAATAGTAATTTATAACGATTTATAAATGAAGGCATTAATTCATGCATTAAAAAAATGCAAAGGCATAATAAACAAACTAGAACACAGTCTGCATTATGAAGTATTCCGTAATACAGTCTGGGTGACGGTATTTCATTCGGTCAATGGGATAACCAGTTACCTGATAATGGAGCAGTTTTGTGGGTACTCCATCCCTCCACTAAGCGTCGCTGCACGACCCCATCCTCCAAGCTCCCTCATTACGCTATAGCCGACGTAATGTACTGCATTTGGCTCTATCTCCAACCCACGTGATCATACATCATTACATCTATTAAAGTAGAGTATGTAGGCCAATCACATTCACTTTATAGTTTTTTTTCATGTTAAATTTCACTATCTCTAAATCAAAACCAAAAAAAAATCGTCGTTGGATTTATCATAAATTAAGAGGTACGTATTACATTTTGAAAACTTTACAAAGACAGTAAAGGAGAAAAACCTAAGAGCTTATAGCTTTTTATGAAATAGGTCCATAGGGCCAAGAAATTAGCAAAGAAGAATTAAGGCAATCTACATGACATTTGAGTATCAAATGCACATGGTTTCTAGCCTTCCGTTGAATAAAAGCCAAAACATTATTTCTCATTGCTGTGCGTTGGGGAAAGAGGAGAAAAGCTCCAGCTGTTCTTCTCGACATTGGCATTACCTGACTTTAGCGGTCGATAGCCACCGTGAAAATAGACAATGAGCAGGATGCGATCTAGCCGAAGTGCTAGATCAGTGAAAAACGAGATGACCTGCACACACAGCCACACACACACACACACACACACACACACACACACACACACACACACACACACACACACACACACACACACACACACACACACACACACACACACACACACACACACACACACACACGCAAACACATTTTTGCAATCGGCCAACACATCCAAAGTTGCTGCTATACTATCATGATCTAAAATGATAACCTCTATAAATCCTTTGTCGCCCTACTTCAAATCCAACCACATTTCCCAGGGAGTATTATTGATGTTATTGTTATTAGTATTATGAAGAGGCTATACCTTACATTATATTTAATGATCCAAAGCTTCTCACAGTTAGTTCATTCATGCTGAATATAAATCCCAAAAAAATGCAAGAAATATAATAATTAATATAAGCATTCATTATTAATTAATTAGTATTATTTACATTATTATTACTATGTAATCATAAGCCCACTTAATTTCATCAACAACAGAACTAAGCCAAGCCACCCAAAACATTTTGCACCAGGCAAAAGAGACAGGCAAAAGTGCTGGTCTTCCACTAATTCAAAGAAAGGCGATTAATCCATTCTTAGGGACTTTGAATCGTTAAGGCATCGATCATGCCAGAGGCGAAATGTCGTGCTATTTAACATCCGACGTCCTGACTTCAGCCAAGTCTTCTGTTCTGATGTGTGGAGGAGACGATGTGGGCGTGGTCTACCACCGCCTCGTTTACGTCGTCAAACTGTGGCTTCTTCCCAGAAGTTTAGGCTTGGATGACGGATGTTTCAGTTAATTGCGGATGTCCTTGACCAATTCCAGCGTATTTCTGCTTAAAGAGGTTGGTTCTGATTCAATTGTGATTTGCAGGCTAGTCGAGGGCTGTGGTGACGGGAATGCGTTATTTGTCTGTCACTGCAACACAATGTAAAATCAGAGAGAGTGCAAGGTGTTGTAACCGGCTGCCGATCACCGGTCCACGTCATTGACGGTCCATAGCGCTGCTGCTGCTGTTATAATTAATTTAGACATCCTGACATCACAGAGAATGGGTCTCTTCTGATCGCAGGCACCTCTTTCTGCTTCCAGAGCTTTCTGCTTTCCACATTGCAAAGGGCTTTTATGAGAGATTTTTCATAAAGAATTATATAGCAACAGATGATAGGGGTTTTGCTTGTCTGCTTGTATTTCTGCCTGTTATTATGTGGTGCTGTTTTTCCTTCCAATGAGGATCATGCTATGATTCCTATCGAGCAATTGTATTGAGTGACAATATCACTCTATTTGAAAGTTTTTTCAATGATCTGATACATCCTATCTCTCCCCTACAGAATAATGCTATGCTTTTCAGATTAATCTCAATAGATTTTTAACCTGATGAACCCAACATGACCATTTAATAATCAGCCAAAGATTAATTTTATATGACAGAACTATGTCATGCGTCTTTCAAAGAGTGCAGAAAAAGATCAAACGACATTTGGTTGACAGAAATGCCAAGGGAGACAAAGGTTTGATCTTGTAATGCACTGACTAATATGGTACAGCTTGGTATTTGGTTGGAGATGGTAACATTTAAACCTCTGCTCCCTCCCTCAATACATTCTCTGCCAATGAGAAGAATTGAATAACACGCATGTGTGATTGACAGGCATGATGGATTCCCTGAACCAATCATGGAAGAAATGCCCTGATTGATCAGAAATGAGCCGGGAGCAGTCTAAAGGCTGAACTGGTGCTTACAGAGAAGAAAGAATGGATATACACAGCACATTCCGCTTACTATTAGCTGACAGATGTCTTTAACATTTCTAACCAATTGCACTGAAATAATAGCTTTGAAAGCTTACCTACAGCACCTTTCAGGGTGTTCATCTGTGCCTTGTTCTGGCAATTACCAGGCTGGTTCTGGCTGGGGGCCTCTGGCTGATGTGAAGTGCTTAAAACACAAACTATTCAGTTGGCTGCTGCAATCTTTTCATGATTACAGCTCTCAAATATAAACCTAAGTCACACTAAATTATGATAGTTATGTGTTTGGAAACTATCATAGATGGCAATTGTATTGCAATAGCAAACATACTTAAGTTAGACAAAAGCATGTTGCCAAAAGGACAAGGACATATCTGGGGAAAAATCTTTTTTGTACAAAAAAAGACATAACTTTCCTGTTTTATGCAAATTATTCCCTTTGAACACAACACATGCATTTCTACAGTGACTTAATCTGATAAATCTTTTGCTACTATCATGCAAACCCGTAAACAGTATAAATGCAACACAGCCAAAAGAGATTTAAAGAGAGACGGTTTGGATGGTTTTTGATAGTAGTGGTTGTATTTAAGGCAAGGCAAGGCAAGGCAACTTTATTTATGTAGCACTTTTCATACACAAGGCAGACTCAAAGGCAGACTTTAAGCTGATTTCAGCAGGACTTTATCGTGATAACATATATTATCTGTTGTTAACTGTTGTTTTTATTCCTTGTAACTCAACCAACAGTGGCACATGTCTTGTTACAAAACGCAGCCCATCCCCAAACATGTTACTCTTATATTTTATGAATGTCTAGATGATTTATTAAAATCACTTGGGAGCTGAATATATGCAATTCTGTAAGCACGCAGTGATCATGCCAGCAGCTGGAGTATCTTCCTACCACAGTTCTTGTAGAAAACAAGCATAGCAACCAACAGTCTCTTCCACCCCAAACAACTCCCGGTTTGTCTCTTGAAGTGCGAACCTCAAACGAGGTTGAGCTCTGTGTTCAAACGCAGGCGGTACATGCGTTTCTAACTCCATCCGCTGCACACTAGCAGTCAGGTTTTTTTTGTTGTGGTAAGAATTTTGCAGGCAGCCAGGTGGCTGGTGCCTCGGCTCTCTGAAGTCAAAATACAGCAAGCCCACTGCCTTAAAATATCCACCCTCATCCATAATGCACCAACGGCAGCTCACACCACGCAGACGCTTCATATGGGACAGGCTGACGACATCTGCACTCAATGGTTGGGTGCAGCTCAATGCGTTATTCTCCTTCTCCTTCTCTCTCTCGTATTCTGTCTCTGTTTCTCTCTCTCTCTCTCCTTCGTCTCTTGCCGATTCCATCGATCTCTTTCTGTCTCCATCTCTTTCTCTCCATCTTCACTTCTCCTCATGTCCTTATTTTTCTCGATCTCGACCCCTCTCTTTATTTTTTTCTCTTCATCTCCATCTCTTTTCTCCATCTCCTCTCTCTTTTCGTGTCCCTCTTTCCCTCCATCTCCTTTCTCCATCTCCATCGCTCTGTATTTTTGTGGTTCTCTCTCTGTCCAGATCTCTCTCCATCTCATTTTCTTTCTCTCCATCTTTGGCTCACACTCAATATCTGTGTGTTACAGGCGGACACAGTTCCACACAGAAAGCATCCATTAATTATTATTACTAACCCTAACAACAAAAACTACCAAAAAAGTAGGAATGAACAATTATGGTTATTAGAGTGGTGGTCTTTACAAAGTAGGCTTTTAAAATCACAATCAAACAAGGTATTTATTATGAATTTTATTTTATTTTTTGTTTTTTTTACTCTAAAGGAATCACACAGACACACGCACGCATACACGCACACACACGCAAACACCCGCCCAGACGTGTGCTAAAACGAGGGCTGTCAGCAGGGTACAGCCGGCCGTGACGACAAGACAACAAGTCCTTCACTGGGGAGCCCCCTCACATGTCAGGGGGGGGAGACACCTTGCATGGCTATATGTTCCCCCGGCACCGCAGAACCACAGAACCGCAGGAGCACACGTCGCCCTGTCTCCACACAGCGGCTTGACTTACAGACACAAGGACAAGCAGGGGCTTGAGGAACGGGTCCGGACCGGACGTGCTGTGAAACCAGATGAATAAGTTCATCCATTTATTGAAATGACCAAACTCTGTTTTACGATTGAATCAAGGCATTTAAAATTGAAACCAATCAAAATGATGTTGAGGCTTTGATGTAGCTGGTGGTTGCCCTACTGTTCGACAGCACCGGCATTTGATGCTTGATTTTGGATTTATTTGGATTGGTGTAAAAATAGAGAGGCTACATTTAGACTGCTTAATGCTAATGTTCTTATCCTTTTACACGCACACGGTTTTACTCCCCACCGCCTCATGTCTATTTCTCTGTATTTGAATACCTTCAACAATTAGAAGTGGCTTGAATAGCTCGGAGTTTCTACTACCAAAATCCATCTTAGAAAAGGCTTGGCGTTTGTCTTCCCTTGACAAGGCAATGCTGTGGAGCAACAACAACAACAACAACTTCAATTGCGTTTATCGACCATAACAATGCCTCAGGCTGCACATAATGCAGTCGTGAAGGCAAACTTTGAGTCTGTATTATAGCTGAGCTAGCTGATGTGTTAGCAGGTCCTGCCGGACCCAGTGAGAGGTGAGAGATGAAGAGAGAAGCGCAGGAGGAGGAAAGAGGGAAGAGAGACACGGGGACGGGGAAAGAGAGTGCAGGATGGAGAGAGTACCTCAATGACGTAGGAAAGGGCTATATACTGAGAGAGAGAGAGAGAGAGAGAGAGAGAGAGAGAGAGAGAGAGAGAGAGAGAGAGAGAGAGAGAGAGAGAGAGAGAGAGAGGGAGGGAGGGAGGGAGGGAGGGAGGGAGAGAGAGAGAGAGAGAGAGAGAGAGAGAGAGAGAGAGAGAGAGAGAGAGAGAGAGAGAGAGAGAGAGAGAGAGAGAGAGAGAGAGAGAGAGAGAGAGAGAGAGAGAGAGAGAGAGAGAGAGAGGGAGGGAGGGAGGGAGGGAGGGAGGGAGGGGGAGAGAGAGAGAGAGAGAGAGAGAGAGAGAGAGAGAGAGAGAGAGAGAGAGAGAGAGAGAGAGAGAGAGAGAGAGAGAGAGAGAGGGGAGAGAGAGAGAGAGAGAGAGAGAGAGAGAGAGACAGAGAGAGGGGAGAGAGAGAGAGAGGGGAGAGAGAGAGAGAGAGAGAGAGAGAGAGAGAGGGAGGGAGAGGGCGAGAGGGAGGGAGGGAGAGAGAGGATAGACTGCTTACAAGCGCGCTACAGTACACTTCAGTATTACCCAGGAGAGAGAGAGAGCACATCATGACTGACTAGCAGAGAGAACGAGTGTGAGAGCGAGAGGAGCTACACTCCTATACCTCCAACTGAGTGAGTATTTGCTGGTTTCTGTTCTCTTTTCGGGTGGGGGGGTTTGGATTCTGTATCTGTGACCTCATATCCACTTTGCAATGTGAAAGACAAGAGAAAGAGCGTGACATCAGTAGTGGTAGTGAAGTGGCGGTACGATAGATTCAAATCAAATTGCTGTCAATGGGCAGAGAATTTTCCCTGACAGGATGCGGCTCACTGGAACCAACCCGACCCGTTCCTGGTTTAGTTCTGTTTCTGCTGAACGTCTGTCTTTAGGCAGACATCATTCAGAACAGTGGTACGACTGAAGGGGGTAACAGTGTAGGGATCCGCCGGTATCCTCCATCCTCTCCTTACAGTGGGATAGAGAGAAGGAGCAAGAGGGAGAGGTGGGGGAGGGGGGCTGGGGGGGGGGGGGGGGGGGGGGGGTTGCAGTTGGGACCGCTAGGCTTCCTGTGTGGGGTCAATTAAATACTGCATGAGACAGAGCACTAAAAGCCCGTCCCGAGAG
The DNA here is from genome assembly GCF_902167405.1 of Gadus morhua. Classification (NCBI taxonomy): domain Eukaryota; kingdom Metazoa; phylum Chordata; class Actinopteri; order Gadiformes; family Gadidae; genus Gadus; species Gadus morhua. Next base: position 27,785,072 of record NC_044048.1, read on the forward strand.
GAGCAAAGTGCTTTGTGTGTGTGCCTGTGCTTGTGTGCCTATGCCTGTGCATGTGTGTGTGTGTGCATGTGTCTGTGTGTGCGTGTGTGTGTGTGTGTGTGTGTGTGTGTGTGTGTGTGTGTGTGTGTGTGTGTGTGTGTGTGTGTGTGTGTGTGTGTGTGTGTGTGTGTGTGTGTGTGAGTGTAAGAGCATCAGTGTGCAATGCCTTGATTAAATTTGATGAACCGGCACGCTTGAGAGGACAAGAAATTCTTTGAGTACTAAGATCGCCTCTATTCCCTCCTGTCTGCCTTTCAGAACTAACTCAATTATTTGTATTCCGTCTTTTGGATTATATTTTTAAGACTTTTAGTAGGCAGCAGGGATTACAGTATGTCAAAAGCCATCTGTACTTCAGGCTTCACAGGGAGGATACGGCTATTTGAGCTATTTGATTGTATCGATTATGCTGATAGTCCAGATAGTGTTAGGATAGCCTACTCAGCCTTTTGGCCTGAGAATTTTACGATGTATACTTTACATGTATTCATTTATTGCATGAATAACAAATAGAGATCCAAAAGGGGCAAGATTTTCAATGCTTTGGAACATAGATCCGTCATTGATAACAAAATGTCTTTCAATCCTACTTAGTGCAACACTGGCTGCAAGATCGCTCAGAGGATTTTTAAAACAGGGATGGCTCTTGAAACATAAAAAAACGAAAAAACAAAATCTCACAAGTCTTAACAGAGGAACAAAGACAGAAAAGGTGTAGATGGTTGCAGGGTGGATGTGGTGCACCATTACATATTGATAAGTCTGACGCTGTTCCGCAGTTTGCTCAGCCCAGTACACAAGATGCACCAATTAGAAAAAGAAGGGGGGAAAATAGAAGAGAAATGGCCGACTGAATCAGGTCAGCTCCTTAACAAACAAAGTGTGGCTCTAATGAAGGAGGCGGCGTTGTGGCTCGCCTGACTGCTGCACGGTCGCTCTCTCTCTCTGTTAATCGGTACGGAGGTCACTTGGTAGGACGGTATGCATGTAGTTAGGAAGGTATATGTAGGCATGTAGTTGGGTATGGATG
>NC_044048.1:27801140-27828640 GCF_902167405.1 Gadus morhua
TGTGTGTGTGTGTGTGTGTGTGTGTGCGTGTGTGTAGGGAGGGGGGGGGGGGTTGTGTGTGTGTGTGTGTGTGTGTGTTTGTTAATAATAATAATAATAATAATAATAATAATAATAATAATAATAATAATAATAATAATAATAATAATAAATAATTTTATTTATAATTGTTGTCTAGTGTGGCACAAAGTGATCCATAGCGTTTACATTTCCTATCCCATTAGCAATCAAAGTAATTGCACCATTGTGTCAGCCTGATGAAATTATAGCACTGAAGCATTATACGGACTCTCAGACCCACTTTGAGAGGGACGGCCTCATACAGGACCCCTCCCTCACCACGGGCTGACGTAGCCCTCATGCAAGCAGTCGGATAATGCAAGCAGGGGGCATGATGTGAAAATGTTTTAAATTGTTCTGAATCTTCTTGTTACTGCTTTCCCCGTCAAGGTCTGGCATGTGATGGAAGTGAATGTGTGAGCGCTTGGCCGGTTTCCCCCCCGCCCGCCCCGTCCTCTGTGGCTATGGGGGCCGGGCGCCAGGCCGTTGGTTTGGTGTGCGCGCGTGAAATATTTATGCATCACTCTCGCTCTAGTGATGTGCTCAGAGGAGGCTGTACGTCAGCCTCCTCGCTCTGCCCTTCCCTCTCCCTGCTTCTGTCCGTCCCCCTCTCTCTCTCTCTCTCTCTCTCTCTCTCTCTCTCTCTCTCTCTCTCTCGCTCTCTGTCAAACGCTCCCTCTCTCTCCCTCTCCATCTGGTCCTACCTCTGTCTCTCTCTCTCTTTCCCTCTCCGTGGTTTTACCTCCCCTTCTCTCTCTCTGTACTCTATGTATCTCCCTCTCTCTCTTTCTTGCTCTCTTTCTTGCTCTGTCCCCTCTCTCTCTCTCTCTCTCTCTCTCTCTCTCTCTCTCTGTCTCTCTCTCTCTCTCTCTCTCTCTCTCTCTCTCTCTCTCCCTCTCTCTCTCTCTCTCTCTCTCTCTCTCCCTCTCTCTCTCTCTCTCTCGCTCTCTCTTTCTCTCCCACTCTATCATGTTCTACCTCTCTCTCTCCCTCCCTCCCCACCTCTCTCCCCTTTCATTGCTCCTTTCTTCTTCTGTCTTTACTCCTGAGTGTACCCCCAGGCCGAGGCTTCCATCGATCCTCTTCCTTGTCACTTTCCTCTTCTCTCCCTCCACCTCTCTGTCTTGTGTTTGTTCTCCTCGTCAGACTGGGAATAGGGATAGCACAGCTGTTTATGTTCCCATATTTCACTGGGCATCCGCTTTTAACATCCCATGCAATTCAGACCGTGTGTGTGTGTGTGTGCATGTGTTTGTCTGTGTGTCTGTGTGTGTGTGTGTGTGTGTGTGTGTGTGTGTGTGTGTGTGTGTGTGTGTGTGTGTGTGTGTGTGTGTGTGTGTGTGTGTGTGTGTGTGTGTGTCAGGCCCTTGAACAGCAGTGTTCATGTTTGTATTTAACCACTATACAGGGTTTACTGTATAGAACATTATATGTATAGGACTTGTGTGGGTGCCAACATGTGTATCCCGGGAATGTGCATCGGTGTGCGTGTGTGTGCGTGCGTGCATGTGTGCATGCGTGTAACTGAATAGAGTCCAGGTCTCGGAGGTACAAGGCTCATTTTTATTTAAGCTCACTGTCAGATCCACTCACATCACCCCCTCCACAATGCAGAGGAAGAGAGCACGCATGCACACACACACACACACACACACACACACACACAGACACACATAGACACACACAGACACACAAACGCGCGCACACTCACACACGCATTCACAAGCACACACAAACCCACCCACACAAACACACACACATACACACACATACATATATACACGCACGCATGCACACACGCACATACATACACACATGTGCACGCACGCACACACGCACGCACACACACCATTGTTCTGGGGAGTGTCACACACAGACCTCTTCTTACTTAAACAGACTCAGCATTTGTCTGCTAAACAGTCTAAGAATAGGCCCAGAACGGTTCAAAGAACAATGCAGAAGGTGCGTGTGTTTGGGTTACAAGGGGGGATCAACTTGAAGGCACGCATGTCAGTGTGTTTGTTTTATGAGGGGCGCATCAACCGCAAGTAGTGTTTGTGTTAATTGGGCATAAACCAAAGGATGTGTATGTAAACTTGTCTCTCTCTTTCCTCATCCTGTTCAACGTTTTGTTTCCTAGGTAACCGACATGATGCAGAAAGCGCTGTTCGACTTCCTCAAACACCGGTTCGATGGCAGGTTGGTACAGCCGTGTCTTCCCCTCAAATAGAGCGGCCATCTGGTTCCCCGTCTGCAAACATCCGCTCTCCCTTCGGATGAGTTCGGAACATGCGTTCATAATTCATGAGCGTGCGTGAGGCCGCGGTATATGCCTATCGTTTACACACTCCGAAAAAACATAGCGCGAGTCTTTGCACGGGTCGCATTTCACAGTCGATAGAAGCGATCGATCCCGGGGTATATTTTTAGAAGTCAGTGAGAAAGTGAGTGGTGGCGCTGATGTGTGTGATGCGATGCCTCCCTCCCACAGGATCTCCATCACCCGGGTGACTGCCGATCTGTCCCTGGCCAAGCGCTCCATCCTCAACAAAAAGGCCATCATGGAGCGCTCCAACACACGCTCCAGCATCGGTACGTGGCCACTGTTCACTATGAGGTCAACGAAACGCAAGGGGGACCAATTACATCCTTGCGGACCCTCCTTGCGTCCACTGCAAGGGCCTGACGTGCGCCTCCCAAAAAATGTAACCTTGCGTCGGTCCGACGCAGCAGCAAGGGCTGTGATTGGTCCGCTAACATAAACCCGACGTAAATCCGATGCAGAACCAAAACAGGTTCACGACTGCGTTAATCGTGGAACCATGACGACGCTTTTTTTTTTAAAAAAAAGATTTGTATGCAATATTTTTAGGAATGCATACGATTCGATTTTCTTATGTTAATTAAAAATTGTTGAATTCATATTTTTGGAAAAAAAATAAAAAAAACGCTTTAATTCGACACATTCTCAGAGAGGGTTAGTTCCCTGCAAGCGCTGAGTTGGGTTTCTCAACTCCACCCCCGAGGAGGAAACCTCAGTCGGTACGCATCGATCGGTGGTTAATAGTGGCTGAATCGCACATCCGGAACTATTTTAGATTTCAAATGGTCTTTTTGCAACCAACACACTATGATGGCAAGTGTCTGCCTTTTTTAATTGTACTGTGTTTATGACTCGTATTAGTTTACTATTTTTATTGGCCCAACCTAAGGAGTTTGCTCTGATTGCACAAGCTGCAGTTCCCTTACTGGCCAAAGAGGCCAGTAATGAGAATTAATTAAAAGGCTAATTTAAATCTTCCAAACATAATGTTTATGTTTCAATGTAAAGCACTTTGTGACTTGTGTTTACTATATAGTATTGTGTATTATAGTTGTATGTAATAATCCTTATCTTGCCATGGCTGCAAGCGAGACCTTCATTGCAGAGCTCATATCTCTCCTTTATATACTTTGCCCTTCAACCCTACAATATAATGATCTGATGAAGTGGTACATTTATAGCCACGAGAGGTGAATAAAGGTGACATTGATGTATCACGTCTACACAAGCGAACATACGGCCCTGTCTAGCTTACTCCGATATTTGAAGCAGGTCACCTCTGTTCCCTCAAAATATTGTGTTTGTGTTTTAATGTTTGCGTGTGTGTGTGTGTGTGTTTTTCTGTGTGTGTTTCTGTATGTGCGTGCGCGGGTGTGTGCATGCTTGTTTGCGTGCACATGTGCATGCATGGCTTCTTGTCTGCGTGCGTGTGTGTGTCGCTGCAGCTGAGGTCCAGAGTGAGATTGAGAGGATCTTTGAGCTGGCCAAGACCCTCCAGCTGGTGGTCCTGGACGCAGACACCATCAACCACCCATCCCAGCTCCTCAAGACCTCCCTGGCCCCCATCATCGTGTACGTCAAGGTCTCTTCGCCAAAGGTAATAAAGAAGTCAGGACACTGGCATGGCCTTAGTATCATACTTTGTGACAACAGTGGCAATGTGAATGCTGACTAACTTAACACCTTGGGGTGTGTGTGCCGAGGTGTGTGTGTGTGTGTGCCGTGATTGTGTGTGTTACACATTTATGTGTGCAGCTATGCTATTCTGATCAGAGATGGCTGTGCTGATGATAGCAATCTGAGAAAGCGAAATTAATGTTGTTTTTTGCATAGAGAGATACACATATCTGGAAACAGTCTACTAGTAGTTAGGGTGACCATACTGGTTGGTCATTTATCTAAGCACACCAGAGAAAAACAGCCCTTATTCTTGAAAGCCATGCAGCGCAGATGCTGTTAGAGTACTGGCTCCTACTTTTCCAATGAATAGAATGATATTGTTTTAACAGAAACAAGCACAGGTACTGCAAAATGCAAAGGTGCTGCACTCCTTGTACAGGTCTCAAATCCATTTCTGAACAAATTTAAAAAACATTATTTTTACGCTATCGTGACACGGCCGTGTGCTCTGGGCTGTGGGAGGGGAAAGGGGGGGGGGGGGGGGGGGGGGGGGGGGGGGGGGGGGGGGGGTGGTGACGTACCTCTGCATCTCCCTGCTAACGGCGATGTGTGTTTGGTTCACCTCCCAGGTCCTCCAGAGGCTGGTGAAGTCTCGGGGGAAATCGCAGAGCAAACACCTAAACGTCCAGATGATGGCCGGGGACAAGCTGGCTCAGTGCCCCCCCGTATGTACACGGGCCCTCGTTGACCCCAATAACACGGAATGCAGATGATAAACAGGATATGGGGAAGAACTGTGTAACTCTTATAGCTTTCTTTCTTTCAGTAAGAACGGCTACACAAAGTTCCCGTTTACAATAGCTTATAGCAGACACTAGACGGCTATTATTTGCAACAATCTGTTTGTTGTGTAGATGCCGATGGTATTATTATTATTATTGAGGCGGTTTCATAATTATATTTTAAATTTTTCTAATTATCAAGAGAATCATTAGTTTTACTATGGCGGCTGAATCCCTCTATCTTTCACCTCTCTCCCCACTCTGACGTGGTTAGGAGATGTTTGATGTCATCCTGGATGAGAACCAGCTGGAGGATGCGTGTGAACACCTGGCTGAGTACTTAGACATATATTGGCGGGCCACTCACCTCCCTGGTTCCGCCCCCCTCAACCCCCTATTGGACCAGAGCGTGGTGACCCCGCCCTCAGCCAACTCCAGCCAACAGGTGAGTTTGATTCGCAATGAATATTTGTTATGGATTGTAAAGTACCATGACTGTTTCTTGATTTTTATCTCCCCTGTTTTATGTTTTTTTGCAGTTTTCTGAGACACAAGAGTTAATAGAATGATCCATTCCAGAAGGACAGGTAAGATAATCTTTGGATACTTTTGCATCTTAAATCCAACTTGCATCTCATGCGAAACTGCCTTTACATTTCTTAACAAGAGAAACATAACAAGTGGTAGATACATAAATGATGATAAATCACATATTTTTAGATAGATTTGTACCAAAACAATGGTTAACAATGGACTTTCAGTCTAATTTGTAGTCTCTGAGATGTGCACCGTGCATGAAATGCCCGGCCAGTCATTGACCCTTGGCATTCATAGTCACCGTTACGCCCTGACGTTTATGTGGACACACTGTTCACAGTGTGCTTCCACATTTCAGAGGCGTGCGACAGGCGACACATCGCCGTGTGAACCGTGCGCCAGGGCGTGAGGAGGACGTCTCCTTTGGCTCACTCCGGCTTGCGCAGTTCACACACACAGCCCATATAAACGATGTTCTATTCTTCACTGCGTTCACTCCCTGTAGGTGCAGCCTGAGCTGTGACTGAGATCCTGAGCAGCAGAACAAACCGTAGAGCGCAGTGACCGGGGGGGACCACCAGAGGGCAGCAGCTCCCCTTCGTCTCTCCAAAGCCAGCAGCCACCACCTCCCCCAGGCCAACCCTTCTCTGGCCCCGTAAGACACAGGGGCACCTGGGCCGGAGACAGTGGGGCAGTGAACTGTCTCCGGGTTCCCAGACGACGTGAGGATAAGGATGAGGATGATGATGATAACGATGAGGAGGATGAGGAAGATGAGGATGCTGTACTGGATGACGATGAGCGAAGAGAAGAGGAGAAGATAAGGTTGAAGACTTGCTTCAGCTGCTGCTGAGGAGGAGGAGGAGGAGGAGGAGGAGGAGGAGGAGGAGGAGGAGGAGGAGGAGGAGGAAGAAGAGGTGGAGGTGGAGGTGGAGGTAGAGGAGGAGGAGGAGGCCATGCCTCACTGCTGCCCCCTAGGGGAGATCTCCCCCAACTGTGTCTCCCAATGCTGTGTGGCTCAGGGTTGATTCTACCACCACACACCTACCTGGCTGGCAAACTGGGACGCAGAGAGACAACCACTGACGTACGGACAGACCGACCGACGGACCGACAGACAGATGGACAAATGGACAGACCAACGAGCATGCCACCCACTCAGGCCATGACCCCCCCCCCCCCCCCATCCCCCCCACCGCCCCCCCCCCCCTCCAGGTTGTGTATGCGCTCACACTCAGGGCACACAGTCCCACATGCATAGGGACTTGCTCCGCACTCATATCGGATACACACGACACAAAGTGTGCATGTGTGTGATCATGTGTGTGTGTTTCTGTGCGGTGATGTTTTCTTTTATCTACACCGGTCCTGTTTGTCTTCCCTTTCCCACAATTCCCGGTGAGCCACTCCTCTTCCTCCAGCTCCTCCTCGTCCTCCTGTTCATCCACATGTTTGCTTTAAGGCACACCAGACTGTAGCAGAGTCAACACACACACAAACACACACACACACACACACACACACACACACACACACACACACACACACACACACACACACACACACACACACACACACACACACACACACACACACACACACACACACACACACACACACATACACACACAGGCACAAAGGCACACATCCGCACAGACTCCAGAGGTAAATATTCCCTCTTTTTCTTCTATTTTTCTTCTATTTATTACCGTTTGGATTTTTTTTGTTTCAATTTGTTTAACAATTACTGTAACCACTTCCGTTTTGGTCTCCTGAATTCTCATCACAGATGTTGGTATCGCAGCCACTAATCAATCGGCATTACATTACAAACATATGCATGAAAAGCACAAAGTTACAAGTACAATTCAGAATAGCATAGTGTTTCAAGGCTTGCTTCAATTAATTAGCATTGATTAGCATGTTAATGTGGGAGCATTAAAATGCTAATAGTATCGCGAGGTAAACAGATTTAATCACAGAGCGAGACAAGTCTGGCAACATTTACTATAGCCATATTTTAAGATTCCTCTCAGTAAAATTCAGATGTATTTATAATATAGTCTAATATTTGTAATTATCAATGGCTAAAACATTTCTAAATAAACACAGAAAAGCAATATCATCCTATGTAGCCTAACTTTTGCTTGCAATTCAACTATTTGATTGAACTCCATTAATCTTAACCACTGGGTGATTAATTCAGTTACATCTGTACCATATTGATATTGGCTGTTTGACAGTAATTGTTTTGTGAAAAAAAAATACTGGAAAATTACAACGGAAACAAAACAACTATCGTCAAAAGGGTAGGCCTACCATAAAAACCATTAGGAAATGTTAATACACATTAGAGTAGAATAGAACGGCTTTCATGCATAATAACAGTAAAAGGTTAACCTTACAAGAGCACATGTTTGCACATGAATTGAATTGTGTGCTCATTTCTACATTGTCAAGAATGTATTCTTGCATGCCTTACCACCAGAACAGCCTCCAGCGTCTGGCCATACAGGCCTACAGTAGCCTACATTCCACAAAGGTACCGTCACGTTCTGCAACCCAGCCGGGGTGATGTCAACCTGAAGCCACCCGTTTGTTTTACTACTCAGAAAAAATAAATATTTGTGTTAAACTCACACTCTCTGGATACATGATGCATAGATACAAGTCCATGACCCTATTTCAATGCGTTATAGAGGTTGAGTCAAACAAACGGCGTGGAGATTTGGCGCCCTCTAGTGGGATGTTCATGAAACTTCGCTTGTTTGGTTATCTAGGCTCTTAATGATCCACGTTTTCTTTACACGAAGTCGATAACTTTATATCGATAACAAAAATTTATGACCAACAATAAGTTAATGAGATAGATGTACAATTCGAATAGTTAATGTCACAATGGTTAACATTTCAACTAGCTTTTAGCTTAGATGGATCTGGGCATATCTGTAGTCAATGCTGTTTGATATTGATTTAAATAATGATATCAATCCTATCCTACCTGATACATTTTACAATTATAAAATGCCGGCCAGCCCGTAGCTCCGACACAGCGAGCTATTATTGAGTTATTTTAATTCTGAAATTCTCCCACCTATACTAACTGGGAGGGGCTCAATCTTAAACATTACCGCTTTAAATAGTGTCATTCAGTTAATTCTGAACTCGACAATATAGTCTATTCATTATATGTTTAGTCATTATAAATAAGCACTAATTTGGTCATGTAAGCACAAAAAAAATCACACATTAAGGCAACTGGCTTAATAATTATGCCACATATAATTATCAAAATGTATGTGCATGGAATGGCATATTTTATTCTTCTAAAAGAAGGGCTGTTTAGGACCATCATCACATTATCTTTCAATGTCATACAGAGAAAATCTACATAACCAATCACAAGTAAACATTATCATGACGACTTACCAGTTATTTGTACATATTGTATATTCAACTTTCAGTTCTTCCTTGAGTATTATCAGGTTTCACAGAAAGAAGAAATGCAGACCTATAATCCAAAGCGTTTCATCTGCAGTACACAATTCCCTCATCAAAACCTCAGAAAGCATGTATTTTATAAATGTATATTTAACATTGTCTTTTTTTATAATAATGCGCTGTAATTATTTGCAACCACCTGTCAATTTGCTGACATTCGCTTGCCCATGGGTTCTTACTTGACAATAGTTTGAAATACATCCTCTTACACAAAATGACTCTAAGCACAGCACCCTTAATTGTAATCAGCTGCTTTTGTCGCTGAAATTTGAAGTACCAACTTTGGACATCCAAAGCACAATATTTTAGCTATTATAATTTCACCTTTTTGATTTTTGGTTTTTACATGCCTAAATTCTGTATGCAATACAAAGTCTAGCGTTGACGGGCACTAGCTAAGACTATCAAGATATCTCTTCAGTTATGTCGAGGTATAATTGCACTACTTGCATTTGTATGTCTGATATATCTCTAATGCAATAACTGCACTAAATGTAATGCTGTAGCCACCTCCAGTACTGAGTATGCTGTCAGGTCTGATGTCCACAGGTCCCCATGGTCTAAGAAAAAATGTTTAACAATATCCAAGTATGTCATTAAGATGTGGATGCATATATTGTCAGGAACATATTGGAAAGAGGAGGTTATAAAAAATAAACATGACATTTTAATATTGCTTTCCTCTCTTTTCTTCTTTACCCTTTCTCCAAATCTTTTTTAACGCAAATAATGTGTTGCGATTCCATAACCTACAACCAGATGGTGGAAGAGACATCTTGAAACCAAAGCGTTTAGAAATATTAAGACCACATAAGGGCTTACTGTTAGCAATGGATTGTTTCGGTTCTTTGCTCTATTTTTACTTGGCTGCAATTCTCACTCCCCTCATCCCAAAACGGTTATTATTTTATGGTTAGGCCGATCTGATTATTATTATTAATTAATAACCGGTTTATTATTATTTCAGAAACCGGTTGGCATGTCAACTGTCATGATATTTTTTTCATAAATACAACTCAAATGGGGTTAAATAAAGCCTGCTGTGAGTTAGAAAAAAAGAACAGCTTTTTTTGTGTTTTAGTTTGAACAAATGAAGGAACTGTACTTGGATACAAAGCAGCTTCCATGTTCGGTTTAATACATCGTCCAAATAAGCATGTTTGGCCCTGGGCACCGTAAAACTCCCCATGCTGGACACTCTGACTCAACTAATGCTCTATGTCCTATCAGACAGGGACAGCTGCTCTCTGGTCATTGTCCTTCATGACCATCTTGACCCATCTGTTGTGTAGGCCTTCTTTATCTCTGTGATCAGACCACATCACATCACTTCCTTCCCTCTCACAAGGTAAAATATTACCATATCCCCCCACTTGCATAAACCAGTCTCAACAATCCCTGCCTTTCTTGGGAGCTACGAATGATCCTGGTTGACGCTCATTGTGTTATGACGACCCCATCTGCTAATGAACTGTAGGAGTTCAGTTCATATGTTCATATGAAAAACAAACCCAGCAGCCCCTCGCCTCACTCCCCAAACAGACCTACAATCCACACCAAACATAGCATTTCACTGAGGGAATAGTAGTGCCAGCTCCATTTGTCTGATCTCCCTGTTAAAATAACACCAAACCAGCCTGTCAATCGGATTATGTTAATTATCCACACTGTAAGCAAATCAAGTGGCAGAGCAGGGTTTACGGGGGTCAGCAGTCACAGCCCAGTCACGCCCTCCATGTACAACCCCCCCCCCTCCCCCTCACCCCCTTCCAGCTTCCCCCAGCTCCAGTGTGTCATATTGGGAGATGTTATTTTATTCACAGCCACCTGTCTGTTCCTGTCCCACCAGAGGCAGAAAGTCAGTGAGAGAGAGAGAGAGAGAGAGAGAGAGAGAGAGAGAGAGAGAGAGAGAGAGAGAGAGAGAGAGAGAGAGAGAGAGAGAGAGAGAGAGAGAGAGAGAGAGAGAGAGAGAGAGAGAAAGAGAGAGAGAGAGAGAGAGAGAGAGAGAGAGAGAGAGAGAGAGAGAGAGAGAGAGAGAGAGAGAGAGAGAGAGAGAGAGGGAGAGAGAGAGAGAGAGAGAGAGAGAGAGAGAGAGAGAGAGAGAGAGAGAGAGAGAGAGAGAGAGAGAGAGAGAGAGAGAGAGAGAGAGAGAGACACTGCAGTGGCCATGCAGTATCAGACAGCTATGCGGCAGGGCTAGGAATGGCTGAAGGGGTTAGAGAGGGTTCAGGGAACCATCCTAGGCCACGTCTCCGGTCTACTCTTGCTGTCGTCGAGCCCTTGTGTGGTCGTGTGTCGGTGGCCGTGGTCCCCTTTAAGGTTTCTCCACTGTTGCTGAGTGTGTGCTTCTGCTCTGCAAATTGCATTATTCCCCAGGACAGACATCAGAGTTGAAGGCCATCACAAGCAGACGCTGAAAAAAAAAACAGTCACATAAAACGTATTGGATCGTAAAACATGAAAGAATAATGTTAAGAAGGATTGATGGTGCTATGAATGAAAAAACTCCTGCACCAATGCGTAAATCTGGAGAGATTGCTCATTCTGCATAAGTACATTAATTAGTCTGTAGGCTGATAGAGACCTGGCTAATTGGTCTTTGTCCTTCAGCTCTCCCCTTCCCAGCACACTGTGAAACAACAGCGGTGTGAATCCCTTTGTTGTCCCCTCCTCGGCTAACAGTGGGGACCTTTGACTTGACCCCTGTGGGAGGGTTCTGGCCGACTACCAATCAGAGGGCTGCTGTTGTGTGACATCATTGCGTCTGTAGCGCTGAACAACAACCACTTACATAGGATAGGATAGAGGGTGAGCAAAGTGTGTAAACTCAGTGGAGCCCCCACCAAGTGAGTTCCGTTTTGTACATAGGATGTGGAAATATGTGTGAATGAATATCATCAGACAAGCTCCATCGTGAACAAATAACAACACAAATCATGTTTTCAGAGTTACCGCAGCCATTGCATTATATTGTTACAATACCTATTATCAGTCCACGCAGTCAATGCATTTTTCCTCATTTTCAGAGATACGTTACCTGAAAGGAAAAGCTAAATAAGCCTTTTTTTTGTATGAGGAGGAATAAGCATGATATTGAGAGGTTATTTTGAAGAGCTTGGTTCCTTTAATAGGAGAGTGCTATTCACACTCACTTTAGGCAAACATACTCGCCTGCATGCAGTGGTGTGCTCAAAAGCTCCTATTGTCCTCTGCTATTGATCTATGAGGCCAGCTAATCTAATCTCCTTATTCGATTTGCAGCGAGCCAAGGAGCCATTGGCTTAAATTACGAGTCTTTAACCTTGGCCAATATGGGTTAATTGTTGCACAATTGCTGTTTTTAATTGGAAAGTTATTCCAAAAATGTGAGCCTATCGCATACATTGGTTGATTAAAGTTCAGAATGTATAAGAAGAAAGTGAGCATCATTTTTAATACAACTGATTTAGCAAACAGTTCAGAGCAGAGCCTTATTTAAAATAAAGTTTCCACAACAATAATACAAATAACTAAATATATAATGATGGTATGTTGATCTCGTAATCCTACCAATTCTGTGTTTCGTTTCTTTTCACCAGGTTTCGTAATGCCTCGACGTCGACGACAAAGCATAACCTAAGTTGTTATGACGTTCCGTACACCATTATTCACAGCGGTGAAGTGATGGGAGAACGCCTGTGGAATGGGGCGCTCCCATTGGCTGCGCGGCGCACTATATAGAGCCACAGTGGCAAATTCAATCAGATCAACTGCGGGCATCCTCCGAGAACTGGACCACGGAACGCGCGCTCTCACAGGGAAAAGACTGACTTAGGCCTGTTCTTTTTTATATATACATAATATATAAATATATATATTTCTGCAAAGCATTGGACAATTACTATAACATAATGAAGGAAAGGAGAAATAACCAGCCGTTGGTGGTGAGATGTAAACTGGTTCTTGTGGGAGATGTTCAATGCGGAAAAACGGCGATGTTGCAAGTCCTGGCCAAGGACTGCTACCCAGAGGTATGTGAACATCGTACGGAATTTACAAAGCTGTGCATATGTTATCTGTCTGTCAGTTTGGCATTTGTGATTTGGTTGAACTAAAAGCATGCACACGTTCGCTATATATCACCTAATGTGTTCTTTTTGGGGTGAAAAAAAATTAAATCTATTCCACGTCATTTGCAGACAGGCGCTTCAATGCGCATTTTCTACACATTTGCTCGCTCGCAGTTTATTTAATGCGGGGTCTTTTTGAACATAGCTTCAATGCATATTAAAACATAAATCCTGTAACGGTTCATCTCTGCAGCGTCGATTAACTCCTGGTATAATTATTCGTCTACGGCGTGTTTAGATCAGATTCATCCAATCACTTACGCTGCGGGCCTAGCGAGCGGAATGTAATGGAGTGCATTCAAAGGGTTTAACCATTAATATCATGTTTATATGAACATATATTTATCAGAGACATTGTGCGTGCCCTATTGTACAGCCTAGCGCCTTAGTGTGTGAGTGACACCTCACTACAACCCTCCTTCTGGCTCATTGCTCCACAGACCTACGTGCCCACGGTGTTCGAAAACTACACAGCCTGTCTGGAGCTGGAGGAGCAGCGCGTGGAGCTCAGTCTGTGGGACACGTCAGGTAAACCACCTATTTTTTCTGTCTTATTTTGTTGTATCATGGAGGGGCGCGTGTCTGCAGAAGCACTGCTGGAGAGGTGCACTTTGATCCAAATGGGAGAAGGGGGGGGGATGCTCCCTCCCTAGACCAGCAGCATCCCCCCCGTGCTGTAGGCCTAATGCAGCGCGTGGAGACGCGGTGAGACGGTTGTTTGATGTTGGGTTTCTGGCCCAGTGATCTAATTTCCATGACCCGGTATCGCGCTGATAAGGCGGAAATCACGGCAATGTTTGGCTACACCTATATTCCTCCCGTATTGCGTTCCCTTTGAGGCGAGAAGTTAAAGACAGGTCTATAGCCCTACTGAATGAATATCCGTTGGATTTGACATTTTTCATTTTTATAAAATTACATTGTTTCCCTTTCACGAAAATAAATAGGGTTAGGGTGAGGCAGACATTCACCAACTTTGGCAGTTTCCTTATATACCAACCATTTTGGGTCCACATGGTTAATGCTGGGGCTTCTTCTCTAATGCATTCCAAAGTATTGGACTTTATAGATTAACCATTAAGGATCTGATACTTTGGCTCCCACTCACATTTTGTTTCCTACCAAATAGGATTAATTTATGTGGAAATAAACATGAACTTGCATTGCCTCAGCTGTTAGCACGACTAAAGCTGTGGCCCTTCTATATTCCAAACATTCATATAAATTGTTCTGTACGTAGAGTGGAAAAACAGGGTCAATGTGTTGGGGAAGTCTTACCCTAGGGTCTATAGTGTGTGCATTGGTGTGTGTGTGTGTGTGTGTGTGTGTGTGTGTGTGTGTGTGTGTGTGTGTGTGTGTGTGTGTGTGTGTGTGTTTGTGTTTGTGTTTGGGTGTGTGTGCTGACCTGAATACACTGTTGGAAAAACCTGGGTCTCTCCACCAGCACCTGTTGGATCGGGCTCCACACAGCTCCAGTCTTGGTCTGCGGAGCATGCTGCTGGATGTATGCCAAACAGCTTCACTGGGTCATCCCGGCTGATTAAGTCGAGCTGGCAATAGCTTATGTGTGTGTACATGTTTGTGTGTACTGCTGTGTGTGTGTGTGTGTGTGTGTGTGTGTGTGTGTGTGTGTGTGTGTGTGTGTGTGTGTGTGTGTGTGTGTGTGTGTGTGTGTGTGTGTGTGTGTGTGTGTGTGTGTGTGTGTGTGTCTACAGAAGGCCTACTGACATTTTAAAACTCTTATGAAACTAATCTGCTCGCATGCAGCGTGGCTGCCATGTTTACCGCACTGTTCTTATCTTCAGCTTGATCTAGAGAGCGAGGGAGAGAGGGAGACATAGATTGAGAGATAGAGGGAGAGAGGGGGACATAGATGGGGAAGAGAGAGAGCAAGAGAGAGAGAGATAGGGGGACATAGATGGGGAAGAGAGAGAGCTAGAGAGAGAGAGGGAGAGAGAAGGGAGGGGAGAGAGAGAGAGAGATGGAGAGAGAGAGAGGGAAGGCTAGAGGGAGAGCAGGGGGAGAGAGTGGGGGATAAAAGGAAATAAGATGACATGCTGATTCTGAAAGAAGGTAATTCCTTGGCCAGACCGAGCGCTGCTCCCTAATCCCAGACGGGCTGCCCTCCGGAGCGGTCAGTGTGAGTGGGCCCGCTGCCTGGGTCCGGTGGAGGGGGGAGAGGAGGGCTGAGGAGCTGACAGACAGCGGGCCGTGACCTGCATTCTGCTCCATATGCTGCCTGCCGTGACCTATACTCCAAAAAACACATGATGCACGGGATTAAAAGTGTGAGTGCAAGAGAGAGCAGAAAAGAGGGAGAGAGTGACAGAGAGAGGGAGAGAGAGAGAGAGAGAGAGAGAGAGAGAGAGAGAGAGAGAGAGAGAGAGAGAGAGAGAGAGAGAGAGAGAGAGAGAGAGAGAGAGAGAGAGAGAGAGAGAGAGAGAGAGAGAGAGAGAGAGAGAGAGAGAGAGAGAGCTTAGCCTTCCATTGTGATTAACCTAATAAGAGTGATGAATGAATTTTTTTGCCTACTCTTCCACATTGATATCTTCATTCTCTGTGATTGGTTCTCGTGGTCGGCTGTCCTCTGACACAACTTCCTGTTTGGCTATTTTCATCCACTGAGAGAGTTGAGGACGTCACATGGGAAGCATTTAGCCCCCCTCCCCCCCCCCCCCAATCCACAAAATAGGTCTGTTTTCTTGAGGATAAACGCCAAACCAAAATGTGAAAAACCAAAAGTATAAATTAGCCCACGTTCCCAGCAATCTGCCTCTTCCCTTCCCTCCCTCCCTCCCTTAACTGGTTCTGATTGCGCGAGGCTGTGGCCCCCTGGTGGTCCCCGAGAGGAGTGGGAGGGGCTCCTCATTATCCCAGCTCCTCTCCATCGATTGGAACCCACCCGATCCCCGACGCTCCCCTCCATCGATTGGAACCCACCCGATCCTCGGCGCTCCCCTCCTCCTCCGCACTAGACGGCTCCGTCTCTCCACCGGCCCGCCAAGGATGTACGGCGCAAAATCAATCCACCTCTTTTAATCAAACCCTGCCCTACAATCTACCTACAAGGGAGGAGGAGGAGGAGGAGGGGGAGGAGGAGGAGGAGGAGAGGGAGGGGGAGAGGTTAGGGAGGAGCAGGAGGGGGAGAGGTTAGGGAGGAGGAGGGGGGGGAGAGGTTAGGGAGGAGGAGGAGGGGGAGAGGTTAGGGAGGAGGAGGGGGAGGAGGAGGAGGAGAAGGAGGAGAGGGAGGGGGAGAGGTTAGGGAGGAGGAGGAGGAGGAAGGGGAGGAGGAGGAGGAGGAGAGGGAGGGGGAGAGGTTAGGGAGGAGGAGGAGGGGGAGAGGTTAGGGAGGAGGAGGGGGAGGGGGAGGAGGAGAAGGGGGAGAGGTAAAGGAGGAGGAGGAGGAGGAAGGGGAGGAGGAGGAGGAGGAGAGGGAGGGGGAGAGGTTAGGGAGGAGGAGGAGGGGGAGAGGTTAGGGAGGAGGAGGGGGAGGAGGGGGAGAGGTAAAGGAGGAGGAGGAGGAGGAAGGGGAGGAGGAGGAGAGGGAGGGGGAGAGGTTAGGGAGGAGGAGGAGGGGGAGAGGTTAGGGAGGAGGAGGGGGAGGAGGAGAAGGAGGAGGGGGAGAGGTAAAGGAGGAGGAGGGAATGAGAAGGAGGAGGTGGAGTGGAGGAGCTGGTGAGGAGGAGGAGGAGTTGGTGAGGAGGAGGAGGAGTTGGTGAGGAGAAGGAGAGGGAGGGGGAGAGGTTAGGGAGGAGGAGGGGGAGAGGTTAGGGAGGAGGAGGGGGAGGGGGAGGAGGAGAAGGAGGAGTTGGTGAGGAGGAGGAGGAGCCATACATCATAAATCTATGGCCATCAATCTTGAATAGTGAATAATTCAGCTTGTTATGTTGTTAAGGGGTGATTTATACCAGCGTGAATGGCCCTTGCGATGTGATAGGCATTGCATTTGAGTGTGTGGACTATGATTAGTTAGTTGTTTGATAAATGCACAAAGGCGCATTGCTTTTGATTCGCCAACATCTAATTTGGCTTATGGAACAATCTGTTTTGGGTGTTAATCAGATTTGTGGGGGAAATGCTAATTTATCATGGCTATACATCAAAGGTCCTTAATGGTCTGACAGGTATTAATATTTATATTTGTAAAAAAAAAGAAAAAGGAAATGGATGCCATTCTAGCTGGTTTTTGGCAGATCGGCTCTATATTTCAAAGACATAAATCACAGTTAATTGCCATGCTAGGAAAATAGTGTCTTTGACTAGAGTCCAGAAAATGCAAGGGATAGGTTTGTCTAGGTCTGAGAAAACCATTTATTGCCAAATGGTTTATTGGGAATAATAAAGTCTGGTTTATGCTGTTTTTAAGACAATATTAAAACTGTGTTGGTCCTAACACTGTTCTGGAAATGTAACACTTCATAGTTGAGGAAGGTGATGTTGGTGATGATGATGATGTTGGTGAGGATGTTGGTGAGGATGATGATGTTGGTGATGATGATGGTGATGATGATGATGTCCGTGATGATGCTGAGCAGGATGTGCAGGAGGCTCAGGAAACAGGCAGCCTCTTGTCTGTCACCCTGTGGGGGGCCATCAGATCACAATGTCTCACGCCTCATGGCAGTGTGAAACGAGGGTAACAGGAAACGGGAAACACTAGTTCATGTTAGTGGGACCTGCAGGACCTACTATGTCTAAAACCACAGCATCAACAGCTCAATTCAGAACCTGTGATTCACCCCCTCAGTCCATTATCTTCAATCTCAATGAACGAACCGGAGATGAATGAACAGCACCTCTTCAACGTGTCCTCTATCTACATGCGTTTCTATTTGCACATTTATTTCAAAATGTGGACGAGACAATGACGATCACTTCAAATCTGGACCGCAAGCAGAAATGCATAACATGGATATTATATATAAATATATATATATATATATAATATTTGAAAATACCTATACATATTTTATATCCCCTCCCCCACCTGTACACCAACGTCTGTCGTCTCTGCCTGTGAAGCGTACGTTCACTCTGGCCCAATTTCCACCCCGACGCTTTGCTCTGGGCGTCGCGTCATCATGCAGACTGATGGAGCTGAGCTCAGCCCCGGGAATTCACCCATACACTCCCTCTCATTCCTCTGTTGCAAATCCCCAGTTAGTTAGGTTCAATGTTCCATGTTTCATGCCTCAGAAAATGCCCATCTGCTGTAGCCATGCAGGGGGGCAGATGAAAAGAATGTGGTTGAGAGTGGAGGGAGGGTTGGGGGTAGCATGGGGGCCATTCATCCATATCTATCCATCCTTCCTCCCTCTCCATTAAAGGATCTATCCTCCATCCATCCCTCCACCCCATCCCTCCATCTTTTTATCCATTCCTCCAGCCATCCCTCCACTTTTCCCTTCCATCTGTCTATCTATCCATCCATCGCTCCCTTCGTCCGTCCTTCCATACCGCCACACATCCCTCCCTCCCCACAGCCCTCGCTCCCTGCCTTTCTTCTCCCCATGCTGGCCCCGAGCCGAGTTGGGGCAGCAGGGCTACGCTGTGGGGTCAGGGAGCAGGGGGTGAAGGATTAATGGCAGTGGAAGGGCCTTTTTGTGGTGGCCCAGCGGGGGAACGCGGTGGCTGGGGTTTTATAACCACAATGGAGGCAGCTATTTTCCCGGGGGTCAGAAGCTAGCTGCGTGCTGTGTGTGTGAATGCTGCCCAGCACGTGCAATGGAAAGAGCAGGAGCACAATGTTGCGCCGGTAGGAGGACCCATGCATCATTTTCACAATAGTAATAGTACGACTTTATCTGTGCAAAATTATGCAAATCAAACTTCACACTTACATCGACTCAGCTGCGAAGAGCAGATTTTTTCATTAATGGAAAAAATTAAAATATTTTATATGAATTTTTGTTGTTTTGTTCCAAGAGCTTTTCAGAACGTCTAAGACCCTATCGTCTTCTCCCCTCATTGGCTCGGTGACTTATTTGTCTAACTAATTGAAACGGCTCTTCGGACCCCAGTAGGGCCTGTCTCATCGATCGGTGCACATAGATCAGCAACAGTTTAATGCACAATCACACCCGGCTTCCCCGCCCTGTCATTACCCCGCGTGGGAGACACAGGCCACAGATGGCTTTTAATCTTTACCAGGACCCGGCTGGAAACCTTGTTGTAAAGACACGCGCGGTCGCCGTAGAGGTCGCCGCCGTGGCAGTAATTGGTCTCATTTCTCCCGGACAAGAAATACGTTCGTCTTTATCAGATGCCCTTGGCATTTCACAAATGGACAAAGTTGTTAAAAGGTTGCAGAGGCTCAATGCCATTTCTAATCGAATTTCCTGTTTGGTGGTGAACTGTTCTGATGCGTTGGTTTAACATTTCAGATTAGAAGATGGGAATTAGAAATGCTGGTTTTTGATCTGTTGCTTCCTTCCAGACGAGCGTGGGTATAAAAGGAGCTCCTTGCTCAAAGGCACAGGGAGGCCCAGACGTGTGGTGATGCGAACGTGTGCCCTTGAGGTTCCTCGGGCAATCTTAGTTTACTTTCTTCCGGGCACGCGGCCCTGAGGAATTCCATCACAGCTTGTCATTATTCCTCGCACAACTCTGGGCAGCTGGCAAATTCAATTCTGCCCTTTGATAATGTGGAATATCGTTAAGTATTTATGGAACTGATCTGCATGCACACACAGCCATGTTCTTGTGTCTGCTCTTTTTGTGTCCGTCAATGGGCTTGTGAACTGTTTTCTCAGGTTTTAATTCTTTCCATTTTTACACTTTGGATCCATTAAGAGAAGGTTGCATCGTGTTGTAGTGAGCAATTACTGTGTCTGCTGATGTGATCATAGCCGTGAGGAGGAGATTGGATCCTCATTCACATGCAGAGGAAAGTAAACACCTTAATCCTATTGAACCCCCTTCCCCTTTCATCGCCGCTGATACACAGATTACCTCTAGATGCTTCCAAAATGTGGTGTGTGTGTGTGTGTGTGTGTGTGTGTGTGTGTGTGTGTGTGTGTGTGTGTGTGTGTGTGTGTGTGTGTGTGTGTGTGTGTGTGTGTGTGTGTGTGTGCTTGTGTCTCTGTGTTTGTGTATGTGTGTATCAGTGTGTGTGTGTGTGTCTGCATGTGTCTACATGAGTAGTGAGTGTGCGTGTGTTTGTGCATGTGTCTATGTTTTTGTGCCTGTGTGTGTGGTTCCGTGTGTGTCTGCAGAATGCTGTAATGGCTCTGTGTTAGCGATGGGGTGCGTGTCCCCGGTGCACAACCGCGTCACCCAGAAGAGGAATGTCCTGGGCAGTAGGTGGGTGGGCAGCTTGCAGTGTAAAATGATTGATTGGCAGTTAAAGCCCGCCTTTATGGAGGGGTGGGAGGAATGCTTGATGCAGATGGTGGATTCCAAGTCTGTTGCTGTGGAAACAGAGGGACCACTGCGCAGCGCAGAGGACTTTGTGTGTGTGTGTGTGTGTGTGTGTGTGTGTGTGTGTGTGTGTGTGTGTGTGTGTGTGTGTGTGTGTGTGTGTGTGTGTGTGTGTGTGTGTGTGTGTGTGTGTGTGTGTGTGTGTGTGTGTGTGTGTGAGAGGCGGCGGGGGGGGGGGGGGGGGGGGGGTTAGCTTACTTAAGGATTCTAAACATGAGTGGGAGCGCCTGCCTGCCCCGAGTCCCACTCTTCCACTTGTGTAATCTACCGCTGGAGAAGAGCGAGGAGGATCCATACCCCCATATACCCCCTCACATCCACCCGCCAATATCTGTGATGCTGATAGCGGATGGAGGAGCAGGGGAAGCACATTAGGCCTAAAAAAAAAAAAGTTTGGTTCCTGTTGGTTGTCAGTTGAGGTCATGGGTAGGTAGGGAATTTATTTTATTTTTTTATTTTATTTTTTCCAGCGGCAGCGAATGATAAGTAGGTTTTTTTCATTTATAAACGAGAGAATGCGCTCATCCTTGTACAGAATGAAGAGGTGCTGTGCAAAAACGTAATTATAGTTTGCATCAAAAAAAAAAAAAACGTTTTTTTTTTTTTTTTAAAGCTCATAAAATAATATGGGTCGCACACAAATGGACAGGGTCGGTCGGAAACCGGAGCCAAACAAATTTTTTTTTTAGGCCTTACTATGGCTTAGACTGAGATGTGATACCTATCAACACATCATCCCTGCCTCAGTGTTCTTTATGTTTACCCACTCCTCCTCCACATCTCTCTCTCCCTCTGTCTGTCTGTTTGTCTGTCTGTCTCTCGCTCTCCCTTTCCCTCTCCCTCTCCCTCTCTCCCTCGGCTCACTTCTGGACAAAGTCTCTTAAATTCCAAGTAAACAATAAATATATGAAAAACAAATAACGGCACACAGTGTTTCATCTCCTAGTGCCAGACTCATGCCGATAATCACGTCACAAAGGCTTAATTAAAACCTTTGACGATTAGACGATTAGATATTTAGTGCGATAGCTTTCTCTCTCTCTTTCGCTCGCTCGCTCCTTCTCTCTCTCTCTCTCACTCACTCACTCACTCACTCACTCACTCACTCACTCACTCACTCACTCACTCACTCACTCACTCACTCACTCTCTCGCTATCATGAGACACATGGAGTGAAATAGCAAGTCAAATAGATATCTGGTTATAAGAGCTATAAGGAGATGCGTGAGGGAGGTGGTTATAGTGAGCTGTAATCTATTTCCCCTCCTCTCGTCCCACCAAAGGTTCCCCGTACTACGACAACGTGAGGCCCCTCTGCTACAGCGACTCCGACGCCGTGCTGCTCTGCTTTGACATCAGCCGCCCAGACACTGTCGACAGCGGTTTGAAGAAGGTAAGGCCTGGATTTTAAGTCTTTGTCTTATTTAAAGATAAATTTAGTTGATATCCGATTGGTCTGGCAAGACTGTGGCGATCACGGATGATTTGTAGGGATGGTGAGGTGGTTAGGGCGTGACTCCCAGCCAGAAGATACTGGGTTCCAGCCTCAATGTCCACAGTCTACCAGTAGGCGATGTTCAGTAAGATGCCTAAATGTTTAACTGCCCGCTTAAGACTGTAGGCCTGTAGCTGAAATCACGCTAGGTCGCTTTTTGATGAAGGCGTCTGAATAACGACTGAATAGTAAATACTCAAATAGTAACTACTTTAGAGTCTTAAGAGGCAGAAGGTTTTAAAATCTATTTTGATCTATAGAGGATCCAATGATTGTCAGCATGCTAGCATGAGAAACCCACTGATGTCATCATGTTCTGGGTCAACAGTGGAAGACCGAGATCCTGGACTTCTGCCCCAGCACACGCATCCTTCTCATTGGCTGCAAGACCGACCTGCGTACAGACGTGTGCACGCTGATGGAGCTGTCCAATCAGAAGCAGACCCCCATCACTCACGAGCAGGTCAGAGAGCAATACCTTCTCAGGACCACATATGTTTTACATTGACAATGTATTT
The DNA here is from genome assembly GCF_902167405.1 of Gadus morhua. Lineage (NCBI taxonomy): Eukaryota > Metazoa > Chordata > Actinopteri > Gadiformes > Gadidae > Gadus > Gadus morhua. The sequence goes on from NC_044048.1 coordinate 27,823,505, forward strand.
AACATATATATTAACAATTTAACATATATTGATTGCATGCATTATGGAATATGGCCATCAATGAATAAAACCCATCTACCAACAACCTAGTCTGGCTATTGCCAGACCAAGATCAATCATAGATTGATCTTGGTCTGGGGAAGTTGCTGTCATTTTCTTCAGCACAAGAGGCGTGATCAACAGGTTCAAATTACTCTGTACGCGATTGGTTGCTTGCTGTCATTGTGTTAAACCAGCCAATAGTGCGCCAAGGGGAAAATCCAGCTTGGTGATTGGCTCCCGCAAAAACGTATCTGAAGCAGAAAGAAATATATTGCTCTTCTCCAGACCCTTGTGCACGGTGAACTCAAATCGCCGGCAGAATGGGCGGGGCTACCCAGTCTACCAACGACCGAATCAACACAAGAATGTTTATTTCAATGTTTTATACATTTAAATAAATAAGAACGCGTACAATAGATTATACAAACTTTAAATATGAACAAAAGTGTGTATAAATGTTTAAGAGAAAAAATAAATAAAAATTCTGAATAAAATTGTATCAGTGTGTATAAATGCAAAAAAAATAAAATCAGTCATATGAACAGTAGAAAGGCTACACAGCGCAGTGTTAACCCATCCGGCTGAACCCTACTGACTGTCTCTCTCTCTGTGTGCTGGGACCAGGGCTCGGCCATGGCCAAGCAGCTGGGTGCGGAGGCCTACCTGGAGTGCTCCGCCTTCACCTCGGAGAAGAGCATCCACAGCGTGTTCCGCACGGCGGCGCTGGCCTGCATCAACAAGCTGCAGCCCCTGCCCAAGTCCAGCCCCACCCGACGCCTCTCCAAGAGACTGCTCCACCTCCCCAGCAAGTCCGACCTGCTCACCTCCAACTTCAAGAAGGAGAAGGCCAAGAGCTGCTCCGTCATGTGAGGGGCTTGGGGGAGAGACCCTCGCGGTTGTCCTCTCCCTGCCTCCGGCCCCTTCTTCCCCCCCTCCCCCCCGCCTCTCTCGCCTCTTTGAGTCTAGGGGATGTCGGGCTGGGCGGGGGGGCTGGGGAAGAGGGGGGGGAGCGATGGCTTCACCGGGGAAACACGGCTCCCTGCTGAAACCTCCCCTCCCCCGCCCCCCCCCCTCCCGGGAAGCGACCGACATCTTAGCAGTGATGGACGCGCCGCCGCGGTCCACCGCTCTGAACTGTCCAGCTGTGCACACCCATCGTTTCTTTTCCCCTCTACTCTTATCTTGCTTTTGATATTGACATCAATCAAGGTTGGACATCCTCAAGCTACGATTTTCTTTTATTTATTTACTCTTTTTTTTTTTATCAACCGTAAGCGGTACACAGCCACGTGGGCGTGGCCTCGATACGGTTCCGCTATCTCCAGGCCCCAGCTTTTGGTAGACGTGCGGCGCACGATGTTAAGTCTTGTGACGTAAAAGAAAAAAAAAAACGTAGAATAATAATGCATCGCTCTCTGACCAGCTATGAATTATCCTCTCCAAACACTATAAAACGAGTCTAGCATGAACACCGGGCATTTGAAAAATCATTAGTATCCTCCGAACCGTGCCCCTATGTGCTGAGATGGGGCGTAGATCACCTGTGTTCCGGAAATAGCTCTGCAAAGACACACACACACACACACACAGGTCGGTGATCAGGAGGAGGAGGAGGAGGGGGAAGGGTGAGGGGGTGATTATGGGATGTTTCCCAGGGAGGGAGCTAATTAGATAAAGAGCTATTCCATGTCTCATTGTCTGCGTGATGGGAGCAGGGATATGAGGATGAGTGCTATTAAGGTGGGCTGACGGGTACCCCACACACGTCCTCTAGACGAGACGTGACCCCCCGGACGGATGACTGGGGCTCTGGGGCGCTGGGTGGCTCCAGAGAGACCTGCCGACCACCACCTCCTGGGGGAGGAGCGGGGGGGTAAATAGCCACGTTGAATATGGTTGATATGTATCGGATGATTAAAGAGAAAGACACGCGCTCAAAGTAACCGGATCGTTTTTTTTCTTTGTGTTGGGGGCTTGAGAAAGGAGGAGGAAGCTAGCTTGCTTGCTAGGTACCTTGCAAGCTTGACTTTTTAAATAGCATGCTTTAGGGAAGAGGGACAAAGGGGGTTTTAGAGTTGAGGAGGATTAATGCTTTTGTTGTTGGTTTCTTTTGCCGAATGGGAAAGAGGTGTTCGAAGCCAAGCTGTCCCTTGTTGTCATTAACTTTCCCAGTCTTAGTCCTATGAGACTTCTAAAAAAGTATAGGTCCAAGGTACGACTCTTAAACCAGACCGATGCCAAACAATGATTAAAATCTGCTTCCCAGTTTAACACATTTCAAACAAAAAGGACTTGTAGCATTGTGCTGTTGGTACTTTGACCCATCAACAGTGCTCCAGTTGTATGCAGTTTTAAAAAAAGATGCCTTTCACATCTTGTGTTATGATACTCATTCAGATGTTTTGACAAATATGCCTGTGGATTTCTTATATTTTTTTCTTTCTTTTTTTAACAATCCAATGTAGCACTCCAGACCCCTCTTCCAAGAGGGGTCCTTTAAATGAGTCGATCAATCGATAACGAGTTCATCGATCCGACGTCCATGAGCAGCACTATGGGTGACCCGGAAGGAAGTCTGAACCCATTTACGATCTTAAATCTTGAGCTTCATGGTTGCATACGTGCGTGTGTGTGGCATTGATCCCTATGCTTCTAACCATAAAGCAATAAACAATTTAAGTGCTTGTGATGCAAAGTAACCCGTGCGGCAATAACGATGCAGCTTTGTGATAACCTCATCATGCGACAGCGCTGAAACAACGACGACCCCATCACCACACACCCATCTCCGCTGTACAAAGAAGCTGCTAATCTGTGTTTGCCTCGTTCTCTTCTTCCTGTTAGTAGCCGCTGCTGAGTAGAGTCAACCAAGACCATGTTATGTGCCATGAAATAGATCTGACTTTGTGAGTACTGGTGAACAATGTGACTTGATTTGAAGATGCTAGAATTTTGCTGTTCTTTTTACTTAATCATGATTAAGAAGGTGTTGAGGCGTCAATTAGACCCGGATTAGGTTTTTTCTGTTTTTTTTTGTGGTCTGGATGGCTCGAAGGCCATGATAACGGCAGATGGCTTCTTGGATTAGGACCTTACTTTGGAGACTGTTGTCAGAAGTCTAACAATCAACGTGCGAAAAGGGCTAGTGAGAAAGGGAGCAAGGAAATCTTGGGGGGGTCACAGTAGAACAAGAAATCAACAAAAATGCACAGGCTGGCCCTGTCCAAAGAAAGCTATTTTTCCATTGTTCGTTTCTCGGTTTACTTTTGTTTATACTGTTGTATTTAAAAAAGAAAAAAAAAGAAAAAGAAGCTTGACATGAGTCCAGGTGTTGCTGTTTCTCAGCGTGTCTCTGAGATGGTGGAGTGTGGCAGTGCAGCTGCATTCTGCCCCCTGGCACACAGAAGGAGAGAAAAAGTGCTGATTTGCACAAAGGCTTTCAGGCCACGGTCACAAACCAAATTCCTTTGCATTGCCTAGCAACCCATTCAGCATAGGGGGAACTGAGACCAGCTCTTTGGGGTTGGTCGTGCAGATAATAAATACACTTTAAGGGTTAAAAAAACATTGGCTAACAAGCAGACCTATCCAAATCCAGTACAGCATCCCTTATGCTTTTATTGCCTGCTTTGAAACAAAAAAACAACAACATTATTTTCTTCCGTTCTTTGGGTTGGCAAGCTTTCGTCGGGCGCAGGCCTACTGCAGGGGACCGGGCAGCTCTTGGACCATGTCAGTTAATATGCAGCTTTTATGTTGTAGTCAGTGTGTGGTACAATGGTGCAGTCAAACTCCTAAGCATGTCCTATTAAACTTGTATGATTGTACATACCGTATCTTGTTTTATAATCTTTGTAAGACATCTTTAAGAATGTCACATGATTCCAATTGTGGAAGAGGAAATGTTGATGTGAATATTTATTTGATAGCTATTTTTTGCCTTTTCATTGTTTGGTTGATATGTTCTTTCATTGAAATTCTATTTTGGACATTCGACTGGATCTTTTTCTTCTCTCTTTTTTTTTTTTTGCAGTGTTTAATAAAGCTTGCCCTGTTCGGCACTATTGTCACGGGTTGTTCATTTATTGACTTGCTTTCATCATAGACCATATGGCCAGCGGAACCAATTCATTTGTCTGTGGGTGTTGGCTGTTCATCCTCCTCATTTAGGTTGGAACAACACTAAAATCCTCAATCAGTCTTGTTTACAGCCGCACAATCCAGCCAACCCATCATTTTTATGGGCAAAATATTGCCAATTCGATTAGCTTGAAAGCGAGAGGCTGTTTCTCACAGACATTAAAGGAGGTCTAGCGGTCAACATACAGAAAATATAATTGAGCACAAAAGAAAAATCTAAAACAAAGTCAAAGTAATACCCATGTGTTATTGCGCCTTTCACACCTTTGCAATATGTTTTCACTCAATGAAAAAGATGAAAGAGCACTGATCAAAGAGAAACATGTGTCTCCAATCCTGAGCCGGTTGCATCAGCGCTGCAGGAGTTACGGTGCCTTCCTGTGTGTACATCCATTCTCAAAAGCCTGAAGGGGCCACTGTAGTTTAAGCTGCTTTTCACAAGGTCACATGTAGGCTGGGCAACAGGTCCTCCCCTGGGCTCCAATCACTGTCACACACGACCATGAACTTGAACTCCTTCAGACAGGCTCTTCAGAGCTAAAGGGGCTGCTGAGTTAAGGAGCCTGCCGCTGCACTGCATGAAGGGGTGCACTGATTAACCAATAAACACTGCATCCTCTATCCCTAATGGAGAGGTGTTTCGTTTTAGGGTTTAACATAGTCAACCACTATGTTCAAGTAAAACAAGTTAAGTTCAAAGAGCATTTTCAAAGTGTACTTGAAGTCAATTCAAATAAATTCTCCATATAGAATGGAATGGGGATTTCAACAATGTATTAACAAATTCAGAATGAAAACAAGGAAAAAATACATGAATTAACAACCAAAACACCCAACCACCAAACATCCAAAGCAACAACCAGTGCGTTCCCTGCCTCTCTCTCCTCATATCCCTGCTGTCTGCAGTCCGTGAGGGCAGGCCCGCCGTCCACTTGGCAGAGCTCGACACCCTGG
>NC_044048.1:27833640-27838640 GCF_902167405.1 Gadus morhua
GCAGCGACATAGATCCATAGTGACACTACAGCCGTAAAGACGTAGCACTCAGGAATATGCCCAGTATGAAGGATGCTCATGGTTGTACTCTAACACATGGGGGGGGTGTGTGTGAAGGGGGGTGTGATGGGGGGGGTGTAGTGAAGCATGGAGCCGTAGCAGATTACATAAGAACTGCATTAGAAAGAGATAGAGGGTCTTCTTGGTCCTCGTGGTCAGACCGGCTCGGTCTGGTTCCTCACAGAGATGCCGCCGCACCGAGCCCGGCTGCAGCCCAGGAGCCCAGGGACCCGGCGCCCCGCTCAGAGGGGGAAGGGGTTGCCGTGGTCACGCTTGTTATCCGCCTAAACGGGCGCCGACTCTATGCTAGGGTATCAATATAATGATTTATTAATGAAGAAAATTGGTTTTGGGGGGGGCTCCAACCCACTTTGACGTGTTCACTGCTGCAGCAGCGGTTGGTTGGTTTGTCATGGCGACCGCATCACGGGGACAGACCTAGGCGTGTGATGAGCGGTCGTATTTCCCATCGCGTCCCCCCCCCACTCCAGTGTTGAGGGACCTCGCACACAGATTACAGAGGCGACGACGAAGGCGGGGGCTGCATGGGAGTCTGCTGCTGCGTGATGTTCGGACACACGTCTTCCTCTTTTAGCCGCAGCTTAGAGTGGGATCACTCTGGCTGTGGGTGAAGAGTTTAACCCTTTGCTGTGCAAATCAACCGGATATGTTGTGGTACTCCATGTAGGGGAAATATGGAGGAGGTTGTGAGAAGCTAAGGTCATAGTCGTGGTAGAAATGTATGAAGGAAATGTGAAGGAATGTAAGAGTGTGTGTGTGTGTGTGTGTGTGTGTGTGTGTGTGTGTGTGTGTGTGTGTGTGTGTGTGTGTGGTGTGTGTGTGTGTGGTGTGTGTGTGTGTGTGTGTGTGTGTGTATGTGTGTGTGTGTGTGGCTCCACACGTTGCAAACGGACCCCTCCCCCAACCTAAAGTTTGGTAGGCGAGGAAGAGGTGCCATCATGTGATCGTATCGTAATCATCCCAACATAACTTAACCCATCCACCACAACCCACCCTCTCACTCCCCTTGTGCATATTACTGATTCTGACATGCTACAGGAAATGCACTGGGAAATGTAGTCTATAAAATACATACAATACCTAAACAACATCAACTTAGATGACGAATAACCCAAAAGAGTTTATGTATTTGTGTCTTAGAAGAGAAGAGAGATTCCTGTTCAAATTGTACGCATCAAATGCACTTAATATTGTATTATAAGCCTGCATTTAAAATAGAACAACTAGAAGAGCCTATGAAGGTTTTCTACATTGGACAATGTTTGTTGGAGCCTTAGTCAAACCACAAACCCACACTCTATCAGTGGTACCACAAGCTTTGTTCCTCCATCCTACACCTTGGCATAATAACTTATAGCACATGTTGCTGCAACAAAAGCTATTTCCAGAGCTAGAAGAGTTACAGTGTTGGAGGTATTTTTTTCTTTCATCGAATACACAACATTTTAGAGTTTTATCTAGTCCTTTTACTTGGTTTGTTTTTTAAGAGAATACATGCTAAAGTTGATGGAAGTTGTCATTTGCAGAAGGCACCCTCAATGCCAATTTCTCAATGTTGTGTATATCTAAACTGATACCATCTTAGTAAAGTACATTTGCAGTTACTTGACACATGGTGCGGCTATCTCTATGTAGGGGTTGACGTTTCGGGATTCAAATGCAGCAAACGATGCATTTCCAATACAAAACACATCAGGCTCTTGACAGCAGGATCCAGGTTTCTGGGTGTGAGAAACTAGAACTTAAAGGTCTGCTAATAAGAATATATGCTTTTTTTATCGCTTCCTCCATCTATATAGATAGATCATAGATAGATACTATAGATATAGATATAAAGATATAAATATAGATACATCCCGAAATTATTATTAATAAACACCGTACACTCATCAACACATTAACATGTCTCTTTTCTTCCCTATTTGTGTACACTGTGTAAACAGAGAAGAAGTCAAGGACACAAAAAAACAAGTAGAACACAGAACCCACAGAGCACCCACACAGACACCTTCACCACGAGCTGCTGCTGCTCAGCAAACAGCCGGTGGCACTCCACCAGAGAGGGGGAGGAGCAGAGAGGAGGCGACGACTGAAGGAGGAGCAGAGAGGAGTGAATAGGAGGAGCAGAGAGGAGGAGGAGAGCACTGGGGGAGGAGCGGACAGGAGGAGGACAGGACTGAAGGAGGAGCAGAGAGGAGTGAATAGGAGGAGACGACTGAAGGAGGAGCAAAGAGGAGGAGGAGAGCACTGGGGGAGGAGCGGACAGGAGGAGGACAGGACTGAAGGAGGAGCAGAGAGGATGTGAATAGGAGGAGACGACTGAAGGAGGAGCAAAGAGGAGGAGGAGAGCACTAAGGAAGGGGCAGAGCGGAGGAGGACGGGATGGAAGGAGGAGCAGGTAATGGAAGAAGAGAAGAGAGGAGCGTATGGGAGGAGCAAATAGGAGGAGACGACTGGAGGAGGAGCAAAGAGGAGTGAATAGGAGGAGCAGGGAGGAGGAGGAGAGGACTGGGGAGGAGCAGAGAGGAGGAGGAGAGGACTGGAGCAGGAGCTGGTAATGAAGAGGAGCAGAGAGGAGTGAATAGGAGGAGCAGGGAGGAGGAGGAGAGGTGTAAAGGAGGAGCAGGTAATGAAGGTAGAGCAGACAGGAGTGTATAGGAGGCGCAGAGAGGAGGAGGAGAGGAGTGCAGAAGAGGGATGGGGGAGGGATGTGAGGGAGAGAACAGGAGGAGCAGAGAGGAGGAGTGGAGGGAGGAGGAGGAGAGGCGAGGAGGAGAGGGTTGAAACAGAGAGATATTGTTTGGAGATGCGATGCCTCCAGAGGGGCTCCTCTGGGCCCATTATTCAACAAGCAGATAAAACACCAGAGGTTAGATCTTTTGTTCTCAACTCTATGGGGTGACTTACAAGCAAGACTCAACAGAGCTTTATTTGTCTTCTTACACTCGGAGCGTGTAGAGAAGTATTAGGAATTTAAGATGGGATCCCCAGCAACCGATATAATTCACCTGCAGTCGTTGGCTGGGGCTCATTACAGCGAAGGCAGGGGACGGCTGCACTCCCTGCACGAGCAGACAGCTAGATCCCATGACCAGGCAGAGCAAGGGAGAGAGAGGGGGCGAGGGGGGGGGGCTGCAGTGGGCAGACTGTGTATCGAGGACTTTCCCCACAGCCTGAGACGCTCTAATTGAAGAGCACAGTGGGGAGAGGTGGCAAGGACTGCTGTAGATTATATATACACACACACACACGCACACACACATGCCCTCAAAAAAACACCCCACCCACACAGGGACCGAAAAACACACACACAAGCAAATACCCCAAAACCACACGGACCACACATATTCACCCACGCAATCACACACACACACACACACACGGACAGACACCCACACACCCACACTCATACCTGTATTCTTGGTGTCACTGTCGCTGTACTACAATTGTACACTCTCCAATTTGTCCCTGCAGCCAGATCACATGATGACACCATCCTCCTGGATGTATTTTCAAATATCAAATCTATGTGTTGTGTTGGCCTGCATTGCCCCTGGGCTGTCACTCAAGTGCTACTCAGCACATTACCAACCATTATGCATCTTCTGTTCTCCCTCTGTGGGCCACTCTCCTGTTCTAAAAAATGCTCTCCTCAACAAAATAGATATAACACCTCCATCTTACAGTTTTTCTCAATTGCTTCAACACGTTTTCTGAAACTATAGCTCAATTTCTCAAAACTTTTAACACAAACCTGAGAAGAGTGAATCATTTTGTCAAAACTACACAAATGCTTCTCCAAAACTTTTTTTTTTTTCCATCAAACAGTAAACACAGCAATCAAATGACTATCGCTCAGAGAGCATCAATTTAACACTGGTGTGATCAATTCAAAACACTCCCATCAAAATACTATTTACATATGTTTTGGCTTTATGAGGCCACGTTACACATTCCAATGTACACAATTGTTTAGAACTAGCTTTCTTTTTTTAAAGTTGCAATTTGGTGGTACAAATAGTCCAGAGTCATACTGTACACATAGTTGATGCTGCAAAATTGTTCTTTCAATACATCAATGTTACCTATTTTTGAAAATTACAGCTACAGTAATTGCACTGATAAAATTTATTGTGATACAGTAAAATGTTCAGCTGAACTGACTGCATAAAAAGCTTTCATAGGCCAACAAAAAATAAAAACTAAGAATATCAATGAGGTGAAAAAGATCTAACATGTATTATCAGTATGTATCCCCACCTCAAATCCTGATCAGGCCAAAGGACCATATCTACAACACAGCAGAGCTCACGAGTCCTCTTTTATGCTCTGACACAAGATTGAAGTGTTTTGGCCAGTTGAGTTTGAACAGGTGAGAAGTGAGTCTAGACTTATTGGTGATTAGTTGTTGCGTTTTGAAGGCAGTGTGATCCAGGTGAACCAAGTGTGGCTAAATGATGAGATTTTGTGCTAGAGTTTAGCAAAAATGTGAAAACAGTGGAATTGTGCTTAGAGTTAGCGGTCTGGTAGTCTTGTAGTTGATACATGATACTTCAAATTTTCAGAGTTGTGTGCATAGCTCAATTTGAGTGTATACAATCGAGAAAAACTGTAATGGCGGGTAATTTAAAAACCAACCATACTCAATGGCAAAAATCAAATGTAGGTCAGAAGAAACCATGAAAACCAGCCAAGCCAGGCCCGAATGCCTTAGTAGGAGAGCTGCTTCCAGAATCATCCTCCCATCATCCTTGTAGTCATCATCACCCCCCCCCCCCCCCCCCACACACACACACACACACACACACACACACACACACACACACACACACACACACACACACACACACACACACACACACACACACACACACACCCATGCAGACAGAGGGCTGTCAAAATAATTGTACATGTAAGCC